>NW_015172010.1:543571-572157 GCF_001447785.1 Gekko japonicus
CAGGAGCTGGAACTAGAGACTGGAGCTCACTCCATCATGCGGCACCCAGGTCTTGAACTGCTGAACTACCGACCTTCCATAGCCTGCAGTTCAGCGTCTTAACCACTTGAGCCACCGCAACCCTATTTTAAGACCTTGATAACAGGGTATTGCTAGGGTTGCCAGGTGCTTACTGGCTGCCGGTGGGAGACTCCAGGCTGTTCCCTGGGTGCTTCTGGTGTGCATGTGAAGCACGCATGCTGCGATGACATCACCCGGACATGACATCATCATGCCGGGCATGTTGTGCTGGGGATGCTCTGGCATTTGGCCAAAAACTCTATGGTGACCATAGAGTTTTTAGCCAAATGCTAAAGCATCCCCTGCACGATGTGCCTGTTGCGATATGCCTGGTGGTAGATTGGGGGCTCCGAAATTAGGGGAACTCCTGCCCCCATTGGGGGATGGCAACCCTAGGTATTGCTGATGTTAGGGTATCACCAGTGCAGCTAGTCAGTATCTAATGCTTGCTTGATATGTGGTATCATAGGCACTGATAGCCACCATAGTGTATTGGTTAAGAGCAGTGGACTCTAATCTGGAGAACTGGGTTTGAATCCTCAGTCCTCCATATGAAGCCTGCTGGGTGACCTTGGCCCAGTCACAGTTGTCTCAGCCCCACCTATCTCACAAGTTGCCTGTTGTGGGTAGAGAAAAGCAAGGTATTAAAAAATAGCTCTTCTTCTTCACTTCCCTAGAGTGATGGTTCACATATCCTGGCTTCTAGTCCATGCAACCTGGAGCCCTTCTGTTTTCAGATCTAACCAACAGACTTCAGCTATGTCTGTCCTTATGACATCCTTCTTAAGCCCTTAGTTCTTTTGCTGTCTGGAATAAATCCTGTTTTAGTACAAGAACACAACACAAGAGCAATACTCATACATACATCCTGGCAGAAATCCACACCCAAAGGTCTCCATTGCCATGGAAACACCCTAAACATCACATCAAAACACACCACCTGTCATAATGTGCTATGTATAACTTCACAGTATATTCCCCCCATCATCTGAACATAAGAGTGACATTTTTTTCCAGCTCTGAGATTGAAAGTCCACTGATTTCTAGACTTGGGTCAATGTAGGTAAGTAATGCAGTTAGATACATAAATCAGTTCCCCGCCAAGATGTGAACTCAACGTTTTCTGTATCAGGCCCAAATGCATAGGCTAAGTATAACAGATTTTAAAAAAAAACTCAGTATCACTATTAGGATCAACTGAAGGAATAATCTCATGTGCAGAAACACTGAGGCTGCGGTCAAACGTGCAGTTCGATCTGCTGTTGCCCTGCCTTTAATGGATCCAGGTTATTTTGTAACAGAGAATCACGATCAGACTCATCCCTTTTAGCATTCTTCAAAGCGCTTTTACTGAGCAATCAAATCAGCAGGCAGGGAGTGAGTCCCTCGGCCATTTTTGTTTGTTTGCTTGTTGTTGTTATTTGTTCAATTTATACCCCACCCTATCCCACAAGTGGGCTCAGGGCAGTTTACAGCATGTTCTTTGAGCATGCCTGCAAGCACTGATGAGCCTGCTGGGATATATAGTTCATGGGGTTGTCAGCCATTTTTAAAAAAAGTTTGTCCCCTGAGCATGCACGCAAGCACTGATGAGCCTTTTGGGATATGTAGTTCACTGCCGTTCTCCTTCTCTAAACTTTTCAATTAATGCCTTCCACAAAGCTCAGAAAAATGCTTAAGTACAGAGGCATCTTCCTTTGAAAGTTTTTATTTAAAAAGTTTTGAGCAGCCCCTGTGGGAGAGGGAGAAAGAGAGAGAGGTGCAAATATGCAGTTATGTGCACATCGCTAACTAGTAAAAAATGGTGGCCAGAAAAAAAGAGACCAGTCAGTCCTGCCTGATGGCTTGGGTGCGATCAGACAACAGGAATTCCGTTTTCGGACCAGCTCAGACCAACAGGACCAGACTTTCACAGGTATCAAAGAAATATGCAGTAAAGGGGGGGGGGATGGGACTCAGATGACTGGGGCATGGCAGATGCTGCTGTCTGTCAGTGCATTTTAAATCCGTAAGGGAACAGCAACGGCAACAGATCAAACTGCATGTCTGATCACAGCCTGTACATACCTTGAACAGCTAAAACTAAGTGCACGTGTGTGAGGTGAAAGATTTTGATTGGAACCATGGGGGGAGAGGTTCACAGCTTTCCCTATCCCCCACCCCCATTGCTATTTAACCTATGAGATAAACATATAGTTTCCAGTATGCTCCCTAATGACAAATGGCATTGTTGAGTGGGGCAACTGATATATCTCTCATATACATAATTTCTGAGGCCGTATCATTGTACATGAATTAGTATACAGACTGGACCCATCCATAGCCATTAAGAAACAGTAATGCTCTTCTGGTGAATCCCTGTGCACTCTTTCATAGTGATCTAGCCAATCAAACTAACAAAATGTGCATTCTTTGCCTTATTGCAGCTTAGTGCTACCTGTCCTCAAGGATATGCTAATCTAATTCTGCACTAGTGACCATAGATCTGCTGAACAGGCAATGCCTGTTTGGACTGCTGCATTTTCTAGTTGTATACATGGGAAGAAGAGTGTGTGGGAGAGCCCTGCCACATTCAGGTTGTGTTCCATCTGCTATGTTAATTCAGTCCTTGTTAAACCCTGAAGAAATTGTGCTGCTATTCTAGTAATAATCTCAAAATTTACTGTCACAATTGGAATGAAATCTAGCTCAATCACTGAATTAACTTGGTAGTATGTTGCTGTGGCTCATAGTGTCATTAGCACCGCATCTGCTGTGGTACAATGTGCACATTAGAAACTGATCAGCATGTACATCGCTTGACAAAAACACGGACAAGGTTGTTCCAGGTGGTCAGTTGTGTTGCTCTGAAATAGTAGAACAAATTTAGAGTCCAGTGGCATCTTTAAGACCAACAAAGGTATGGGCTTTCGTGTGCATTCACTCTTTTTCAAATAACACTTTTTCAACAGACAAGGTTGATTGAGCTTTCTTATGTATGATTTTATATTACATCCTAAAGGGGAGAAGTGCAAATGACGAATGCAGGCAGTTGAGAGGAACTGCGTAGAATGCTTTATTTCTAAAGCCACTTGCTGGAATGTAAATGACTTTGCTTTTCTTTCATACAGAAAGATTATTTTACTTATTGGTTAAATTGGGCTTCAGGGGAAAGTGTCAGCCTGTCCTTTGCTGTGAATATTAATCTCATCCTCATTATATAAGCAGTAGAAAAGTCAAAAGGAAAATGTACTTAAATGCCTTAATGTTCTCAATTAGAGTGAATAACCATTCTGTGCTGTCCTTTATGGCACCCAGAACACAGTGCTATATTGCAGACATTTCTTGCAGTATAAAGATGCACAGCAACGTCTCTGTTTCTCTGTCTTTACGCTAGCAGGAATATTTTGCTGAAGATAATCGCTACTGTCCAAGGAGGGAGGAGAAGACTACACGGACAGCATGGCTCCATAGTTATTCAATTACAATAGCTTTTAATTTAAAAGGCCCCTCATAATCAGATGAAACAACTGGCTTGTTGCTTACATCCATCTCTCCGTATCAGAAGGGCTGCAAAGCTATTGTGTTTTGTAAACACAGAGACAGATGCTCACCAATCCAGTACCTACCACCTGGCACAAACAGATCTGGAGGAATGATCAGTCCACCCACAAAGACTAGTGCTCCATCTATTTGCAATGGCAAGTGGATGACTGCCGGCTTATGCTGCATTAGCACTGGGACCCTCAAGCCCACCACTTCTTAATGACTAGTTCTCTGCCAAGGCAGTTCCCTCATGAAGCTTAGCCTTATTTTCATCTCCTTTCAGATGTAATTATTAACTGTGGCTGAGAGAGGTTTTGACACATCTGTCATATGTGCAAAGCGGTGGTGTCTGTCTTGGTGACAGTCTCCCCAGAGTGTTACCTAATGTCTGTGTATGACTGGTGTCACAAGAGCACAAGCTGCTGATTGCTGGATGGCATAACGTTGTTGTTTTTCCCTGGCAGGACTCCTTCTGACTCCTTCCTGTGCCTTTAATATTGCATTACAGCCAGAACTTGGAGAGGCAAAGTCTCCTCATCATTGCATTTCTTAGCTGAGCAAAACTCCCAATTTTCTCCCCGTCATCCAGCCATCAAGGGCTCAGGAGCCCTTCCAGAAACAAACTGGCAACCTTATTCAGGGCAGGTAGCATGGTGAGCCAGTGTGGTGCACAGTCAGTGTTGTGTAGAGTCAGTCTAGGACTGGGGGGGGGGGAAGACACACGTTTGTAATCCATGTTCAGCTTTGAAGCCTCTGAGTGACCCTGGGTCTGGCGCTCTCACACAACCTAAACTACCCCACAGGGTTGTTGTGAGAAAAATGGAGGTAAGGAAAACTTTGTATTCTGCCCTGTGCAGGTTGGAGGAAGCCTGTGATTAAAGTGACAGATAGCAATGAAGAGACAAAGGTATGAATCAGGAAGTCTCACTGGACTATATTAGATGAATCAAAATCTCTAAGCCTTGCTCCCTCCCCATGTGCAATGTGGGAATGATCATACAAATCTACCTGACAGGGCTGTTAAACAAGATCATGTAAATAAAGCCCTCTGAAAATTCTAAAACACTTATTGAAGGCTAATGTTGTTGGTATTAATTGATATAATCCCAGGGCTATTTTTGGGCAGGAACGCACAGGAACGGAGTTCCGGCTGGCTCCCAAGTTGGCCACACCCAGCAGGAACTCATTAGCATAATAGGCCACACCCAACAGCAGAAACTCATTAGGATTGGCTACATTAGGGGTGTGTGGCCTAACATGCAAAGGAGTTCCTGCTACAAAAAAAGCCCTGGGTTTTGACAACAGACAAGGTAAACAGAATAACAAGCAAAAGGTGAGTGTGGCTGGATAACCACACTACTGGTAACATGGGGGTGCGGCCTAATGCGCTAATGAGCTGTGCTGTCAGGGGTGTGGCCTAATATGCTAATGAGTTTTTTGCTGTTGGGTGTGGCCTATTATGCTAATGAGTTCCTGCTGGGCTTTTTCTACAAAAAGAGCCCTCAGTGTATAGTCTGCTGTACAGAATACAATGGCAGGTACCTTGTCTAAGGAGCTTAAAATCCAAAAATTATCACTGAAGAGAAAGCACAGAGGAAGGAGGGGGAGAAAAGAAAGAGAGTGGAGTAACAGGGATGGCATCCGGCATCTGCCTTGCTTCAGTACAGGACAGTGGTCCCTTCCACATTTGCCTTCCACTCTGGATTTTCTCAGTGTTTGAGTCGAGGCAATTTAAGTCCACAGCAAAACAGCATCCAAATAACCCAGGGCAACAGCAGGCTGGAACCGGGCTGACCACTGAAGGGTGGTAACGTAATCCAGAATGGGGGAGTGTTGCCCTTGCAGGGTGAAGAAGCAATTTTCGCCCCCCTTCCCCTCCCTCACACACACGTACCATCTAATATGAACTGAGCACTGCAAGTGAACACTTGATCACTGAGAGAATTACTCTGCTTGATTCTTCCCTCTCCCCCCTAAAAAAGAGGGGAGGGATAAAAGGTTACACAGCTGACATTTGGACAAATTGCTTTATGGGGAGAGAGACTGTGGTAGCCTCCAGATTCCACGGGGTCATTTGAATGTATGCAAACAGCCTTTGCATTTACAAATGTACACAGGTATGACAATGATGCCGACCTCCAGGAGGGGCTTGGGGATCTCCTGGAATGACAACTAACATCCAGATGACAGAGATCAGTTCTCCTGAAGAAAAATGGCTGCTTTGCTCTATGGCTGAAGTCCCCTCCCCCCTCCCCAAACCCTGTCGTCCCCAGGCTCAGAGTTGCCAACCACCAGGTGGCACTTAGAGATCTCCCAAGGTTGGTTCCCTTGGAGGAAATGGCTGTTTTAGAGGGTGGACTGCCATCCTTCTGCCATAGGGATGTCAGCTTTGGGTTGGGAAATACCTGGAGGCTTTGAGGGTGGAACCTGAGGAGGGCATGGTTTGGGGAGGGACTTCAATGGGGTATAATGCCATGGAGCCCATTTCCACCGTGGCCATTTTCTTCAGGGAAACTGATCTCTGTCACCTGGAGATCAGTTGTAATCCCTGGAGATCTCCAGCCAGCAACCCCCCCCCTTCAAACTCTGCAATAGAAAAAGATAACTTAAAAGAGGGTTCTTTGTAGCCAGCGTTCTGCTGGGTCACATATAGGTCTGTCCTTTTTGACTGTCAGAAGAGAGTACAGCCTATACACAATCTTGCATCTGCATGAAGTGCCCTCTAATAGATGTTATCTGCATAATGGAGGGGAGGGTAATAAGCTTGTTTCTGTACTACACAAAGTGCGTGTATGAAGTGAAGCCTTCTATTAGTGTGTGTGTGAGTGAGTGTAGGAAGAGGGAGACTTATTTTGAGTGTATTTGTGCCAGGCTATAGTACAGAGAAGTAAACTGGAAGTCCAGTAGCACCTTAAAAGACCACCTATTCCAGCACTGAGCTTTCATGAGTCAGAGCTCACTTCATCAGATAATATGAAGAAATAATATTCAACATTTTTACAGGTTAAATTACCAAAGGGGAGGGGTGAAAGGGAGTAGCTGGGAGCAGAGAGTGCCTTAGTATTTGTTGTTGTTGTTGTTTTTCAGTTGCACGGTTGAGTCCAACCCTTCACGACCCCATGGACCACATCACGCCAGGCCCTCCTGTCTTCTGTCGTACCTTAGTATTAGTCCTGTCAAAAATCTGTCAGGCATGATTCTTTGTGTAATGAGCTGGAATGGGCTAGATTTTTATGCATAATCGATGATGTGTGATGGCCAGAGGTCCCAGCCTCTCTCTCATGGGGTGCAGACAAACAAAAGAAGAAGAAGAAGAGATTGGATTTATACCCCGCCCTTCACTACCCAAGGGAGTCTCAGAGCTGCTTACAAACTCCTTTCCCTCCCCCTCCCCACAACAGACACCTTGTGAGGTAGGTGGGGCTGAGAGAGCTCTGACAGAAACTGCTCTTTTTCAAGAACAGCTGTGCCAGAACTATGGCTTGCCCAAGGTCATCCAGGTGCAAGTGGAGGAGTGGGGAATCAAACCCGGTTCTCCCAGATTAGAGTCCACACACTTAACCACTACACCATTACCAAAGTGTAATTACATAGGAGAAATAATAACTACTTGGGATGAAGCATGCCGGAAGCATAATAAAATTAACTGATAGCATTAGAAAGGGTTATGTTACACACATGTAAAGAAGGGCCAATGGAAGTTTCTAAAAAGTGGGTCCTGTTGAGCTTTTGGAAATTACAGATGAGTTAGAAATCCAAATCTCTGTTTAAGCCTAGATGAAAGGTTGTGTTTAGTTTCTTGATGAGTTCTAATTCAGCACTTTCAACAGTACAGAGAGTCAGCATGGTATACAGGTCAGACTGGGAGACCTCAGATGAAATCCCCACTAAGCCATGAAAGTTCAGTGCGTGGCCTGAGGGCCATTCATTTTTTCTCCATGTCTGGAGACACCCAGGGTCTCAGACTCTGGAGCAGAGGTGTCCTCGCACCCAGGGAGATTACCCGCAGTCGGAGCTCGGCAGTGGCTTCCTCCAGCTCAGGAAAGCTGAACAGGAATGAGCTATCCTTGTCAGGCAGAGGCCAGCTAGGGGTTAGGCCAGGTGCAGATGATAATAGAAGGAAAGGCTCAGAATAAGGAATGAAGAAAGAAATTGGTTTTGGTTCAAGGGGATTGGATGGGGAAAGGCAGGAAGGGGAGGAGCTTGGATTGGAGAGGGGGATAAATGGAAAGCCTGTGAAGGTGGCCAGGGAGGAAAAGGAAGGTGTTGAGTTGATAGGAGGCTGAAGGTTCTAGTAGGCAGTGAGGTAGGCCAGAAAGCAGATCCTGGGAGATTTGTGCCTTTCTGAGGCTGGCTGAAGCTCGAGAAACTGCAAGTGGGACAGAGCCAGAGAAGGAGCACAGGAGGGCAATCACACTAGGGGTACTGCAGATTTTTCCATAAGTGTGTTGGACAGTCCAACTTACAGTGTTGGTCAGATGTCAGCCAATCAACCTGCCTGTTTGGTTCATGTTGAATAGCTGTCAAGCCTGCCAAACAGGTTTGCATTGGGTTTTGCCCAAACTGTGCATACATAGAGTTGTTGCCAGTTCACACTGATCAGCAGCCATTAGCATTACTAGCAACACAGATGAACACTGAAGGGTAGGATTTTATTGAAACCCAGCATTTATTTGTGACTGATTTAATTGTCTATTTAAACCGAGTGGAGCAGTGACATAGCAAGGATGGGGGAACAGCAGAACTCAGTTGGCTGTGTGCCAAAGGCTGTTAGCACTGTATTGCATGACTAGGGTGGAATAAGGTGAAGCAACCAGCTGAACAGCCACAAATTGGTCAATAAGCAGTCAAAATTAATCAATAAAATAGCAACTACCTGTTTGCAACTGGCAAACAGGGTGTGAGCCAAACTGGTGGGGGTTCAAGCATCGCTAATTGTCTCTGAGCCTAATCTGCCTCACAGTGTTTTTGTCAGGAGAAAACAGAGGAGGGGGGAGCCAGGTATGCCAATCCAGGTTCTTAACAGGAAGAGTAGAATAACTTTTTTAAAGGTCATAGCTTGAGTAGGACCAGGGGGTGACCATCTCTCCTGAAACCTGGATTTGGTCCACCAAATGATTGTTTTAAAGGGTGTGTGTGTGTGTGTGTGTGTGTGTGGCATTGCCAATGGGAAAAAAAAAGAAACTTCTTAAAATACAATGTTTCCAGTTAAAATAATCACGGGCAGCTAGCACTCTGCAAAAGTATTTGTACTTCAAACTCTACTCAGCTGACCCCTGAAATATCTTTCAAGATCACTGTTGTAGTTCAAGTGATCCTTAATCCCCTGCAATCTTTAGCTACTATGACTATGAACATAGCTGGGTATTGAAAGGGAGCAAGGATCGACTGAAAGATGAAGACTGGTATTCATTATGAGTGAGTACAAGCATCTGGCCTTCACAATAACTATTCCTATTCTCCTGAAGGAACAAAGCTTGCAGAATGTGAAATGAATGCAGCATGTTCTGAAAAAAGCAGACTGCTCACAGCCACAGGTTGGACTACTGTAACATGCTCTACATGGAGCTGCTGTTGAAGATGCTTTGGAAGTAGTGTTGCCAATTCCCAGCTGGGGAAAATCTGGAGATTGGTGAGATCTGGCCACACCTCTGTTAGTGATGGTTTAAATATCTGCAGGAAGTTTTGATCAGACATCCCACCCTGAACTGGCTTCAACGCACGTTGGCCCCATGGTCGATCATTCAGATTGTTGCAGCATTCTTTTTTTGGTCTTTCACCCATGTGCATAAGTGTGTTTCCAATGCTCTGCCTCCTTTTTGACAGCTCCACAATCCCTCTGCCAAGTGCTTTGGCTCCTCCCAGCCCCTTTCCCCTCTCTTCCTTGGAATACATGGGGGAGGGGAGTGCAGATTTACAAGAGAGTAGTCCCATTCAGTGCATTTACCCTTGTATCAATCTAGGGATGCTCTCAAACAACAACTCTGATGCAGAAACAGGAGAGACGGGTGGGGTGGGGATTTGTCACTTCAAAACAACTTCCCCCTTGGGGACTCCTGATCCAGAATGTCTACTTGGCCACAGTGATTGAAAACACCAGCGGCAATTATGCACTTATGCATGCATTAAAAAGAAAGAAACAAAGGAATTGGAAGGGAAGGTTCAGACTTCCCAAATGGCTTGACTTTGCAACAGGGGGGTTCAGACATCGGGAAATGTGGGGTGGAAGAACTGGCATTGGTAAAGACCAGACTTTTCCTAGTGCCTTGTTACTCCGCTTCTGAAGTGGGACACAACAGGGTGGCCACGACTGGGGCACAAAAAGGCAGATGTCATTGTCTGACTGGGCTCTTTAAATCCGCAAAGGTATTGCAATGATAGCGCTGCAAACTGCTCGTGTGACCACAGCCTTGGGGAGGTCGAGTTTGAGGAGGGTAGGAACTCTGATGGGGGTCTAATGCCATAGACTCCACCTTCCAAAGCAGCCATTTTATCCAGTTGAACTGATCTCTGTTGCCTGGAGATCAGTTGCGATAGTGGGAGGCCTCCAGCTACCACCTGGAGGTTGGCAACCCTATTTGGAATCTTCAGCTGGTTCAGAACACAGTGGCCAGGCTGCTCACAGAAAGTGGCTGCAGCAAGCACTTTATCCCCCATCTTGTACACTGTCTGCCAGTGTGCTTCTGGGCGCAATAGAAAGTGCTGATGTTAATCTGAATGATTTGTGACCATGGTATCTGGTTGACCACCTCCACCTCCAGCTCTGAGTTCCAGCAAGCCTGTCAGAGAAATCCAGTTAATGGGAACCCACATGAGAGCTTTCTTGGCAGCCATCCCTCCCTGCTCTTTGGAACATGCCCCTCTTCCCGCATGGTTCCTTCTTTAGAAGACTTCCCATATCAGCCATTTTGTTATTTAAATCTGTCCTGTGTGCCTGTAAGTTTTTAGTTTTAAGCTGCTTTTAACTTTCAAGTGTGTTTTAATATTGTAAATTGCACTGAGTATTTATTTTTAAGTAGAAAGTTGAAGTATCAGAGTGAATGCATTCCAGTTTTAGTTTCTGCTGGTACTAAATCAGAAGCACTCACAGAGACACTTGGACATGGCAAGAGGGTAGTAAAAGTATCTGTGATAATTCTGTTTATTTCTAAGAAGCTCCTAAAAATGTGGTAGCCCTCTCTGGTAAAGGAGGCTGATTACTGCCCTGTCAATCTATGTTGAAAAGCATTGAGACAAAGGAAAATAATGCACAAAGCAGTAGCTTCCTGTTACTGCTGATAGCCATGATTCATGACATGAAACAATATATCCTTTTATCACTAACCATGTCTATCTCAGGATTTTTCAGGCTCATCCTTTAATAAATCTTAATGACAAATGGAGACTATTTCCTGGGTTTGAAAGGAAAAGTATTTTAAGGAGGATATTTGGGAGGATATTCTAATTGACCAGAAACTCATCTTTAATCAATAGTTTTAAAACAAAAGTATGACTAAGCCTTTGCAATCTGTAATGTTATGGGCTGCTCTTGTTACATTTTGCATATATACAATTTTGCTTACCATCTCTAACAGCTTTTGCAGTGGATGAATCCACATCTTTGTGTGTGTGTATGTGTCAGAAATATTTAATTTTTTATTTAAACATTGTGTAAGAGCATTTGGAAAAGAATCCAGAGCTTAGTTTTATTTACTAGTTTGATTTGGCCGCATGGAAAAATGTACTCCCTTTCACCAGGGAGCTCATGTTACATTCTCAGTGGCTGCGTTCAGATGGGCACTTCAATCCACTGTTGCCCTGCCTCTATTTAGCCAGATTATTTTGTGCCAGAGAATCGTGATCAGACTCACCCCTTTTAGCGCGCTTCAAAGCGCTTCTACTGGCCCTGGACTGATCAGACAGCAGCAGGCCTGGAGTCAGCCTGTTGGCCATTTTTTCAAAAAGTTGGTCCTCGGAGCATGCCCACAAGCACGGATGAGCCTGCTGGGATATGTAGTTTGTGGGGCTGTCAGCCATTTTTTTTACAAGTTTGCCCTCTGAACAATTGCATAAGCGCTTGCTGAGAATGCTGGGATATGGAGTTCACTGCCTTCCTCCCTCTAATCTTTTCAATATACCCCTTCCCCAAAGGACAGAAAATAGTTGAAGGACAGAGGCGTCTTTCTTTTAGGGTTTTTAAAAAGAAAAGTGAGAGAGGTGCGAATAAGCAGTTGTGCACACATCGCTAACTACTTCTTTTAAAATGGCAGACGGAAAGCAAGAAATCAGTCAGACCTGTCTGATGGCTTCGGTGCACAAGAGTGCGATCAGACAACAGGCATCTGTTTTGGAACCAGCTCAGACCAACAAGACCAAACTTTCTCAGGTATCAAAGAAACACACAGCGGGGGGGGGGGGACTCGTTCAACTGGGGATCGACAGACAGATGTTGCTGTCTGATCGTGTACTTTAAATCCGTAAGGGAGCAGCAAGGGCAATGGATCAAACTACCCATGTGAACTCAGTCAGTGAAGACATACAATTGCTGTTTAGGTCTGCAAAGCATCTCAAAATATGCAGCAGTTTCTTCCAGACTCATTCAAATCAAGCATGGTTTATTCCTGGCACATCCTGCTTTACTAACATTCGAACTCTAACAATTGGATTTCTAGCTTGACATCTCCAATTGATGTTTGTAAGATCTGTTTCTCTCCTGTCATGCCTGTGCTGCATGGCTATAGAAAGGCATGCTGATCACAATCAATTGGTTCTGCTGTACATACAGGGCATCCTGCATTGGGGTTGTCAACCTCCAGGTGGGGGCTGGAGTTCTCCTGGACTTACAAGCGATCTCCAGGCTACAGAGATCAGTTCCCTGGACAAAATGGCAACTTTGATGGATGAACTCTATGGCATCACAGCTCTACTGAGCTCCGTTCCTTCTACAAACGCTGCTCTCCCCAGCCTCCAACTCCAGATCTTCAGAAATTTCCCAATTTGGAGTTGGCAACCTATCCTACATAAATTCATGTTCTAGAGAATAGTGTGCAAGTGCTGATTAAAATGTTCTTCATTTCCTAAAACCATAATAGGAGGAGGAGGAGATTGGATTTATATCCCACTCTTCACTCGGTGTCTCAGAGCAACTTACAAACTCCTTTCTCTTCCCCTCCCCACAACAGAACACCTTGTGAGGTAGCTGGGGCTGAGAGAGCTCTGACAGAAACTGCTCTTTCAAGGACAGCTCTTGTCAGAACTATGGCTTACCCAAGGTCATCCAGCAGCTGCAAGTGGAGGAGTGGGGAATCAAACCTGGCTCTCCCAGATTAGAGTCCGCACACTTAACTACTACACCAAACTGGCTGTAGTAGTATGAAGATAACTTTTTGGGGTGTTCAGCAACATACGTTCTTTTACATTCAGTATCCTTTTTTTGGAATGGATATTATAGCATGGAAAAGAATATAACAATAGCTTTTATACAGTAAACAAACAAGAGAACATTCAGTAGGACTTGGAGTGATAGAGGTCATTTCAACAAGACTATGGTCCTAAGAAGTCTGCTTGAAATGCATGAAAATTCTGTAAGTATATTGATCTTGTCTGGCTTGCTCAAGAGAGGCTCTTTGAATATATTTGTTGCCAACCACAGTTGAATACAAGCCGAGAAAGACAGTCTGTGGGTTGTGAACTGGGAATTCCTGCTCCAGTAGCTCTGTCTGAGGTAGTCCTATTGTCATTCACACAGTTTTGTTCTTTGCTTGGTTGAGATTATTACTTGCCTCAGGTGAGCAAGTGAATGGCAAACTGCAGGGGTGAGTTGTATGATATTGCTTCAAGACAGTAAGACATTATATTTAATGGCTTTTGTCAGCTAGAACTTACTACAGCTGTTCCCCCGAGGAGGCCCTTTGGTTTGAAGGAGGTGGGTAGTCAGTTCCTCATTTAAAAAAATAGCAGGAACCAAATTGTTCTGCAGTTGGATGCATGGAGGGAAGAAGTTCTGTGATGCACCAGCAGATAATCAAAATCTAGAGCAGCAGTCCTTTTGAGTAGCTAGGAGAGCTCCAAAATATTTTTTTTAAAATTATATGTTGTCGAAGGCTTTCACAGTCGGAGTTCATTTGTTGTTTTAGATTTTCCGGGCTGTATGGCCGTGGTCTTGGCATTGTAGGACCTGACGTTTCACCAGCAGCTGTGACTGGCATCCTCAGAGGTATAACACAGAAAAATGGAGTACTCTCTGTGTCAAGGTGAGAAGAAAAATGGTAGGCAGGAAATTTATATCTACTCAGGAAGGTGGGGTAGGGCTGAGTCATTATCTTGTAGGAGTTCCCCAGGCTGTGACCATTAGCATTTTTTGTTCCACAATTCAAGACTCTTACGAGAACCTTTTACAAACGTTTCAGTAGCAAATATTATTAAAGAAGAGTATGTGATACTTTAAATGCTAGCAAATTTATTGTAGTAGAGTGACAGATGAGAAACTGAAAAAAGAACAGAAAAACAAGTACTGGTGAAGGCATACCCTCCAAAATTTCATGACTGACATAACAATATGCACTTGTGTATGTTTTGTACTTCTGTTCTCCCTACCTGAGCATCTTACAAATATAGGGTTGCCAGCCTCTAGGTGGGGCCTGGAGATCTCCCTCTTTTACAACTGATCTCCAGCTGACAGAAATCAGCTCCCCTGGAGAAAATGGCTGCTTTGAAGAGTGGACTATGGCTTTGTACCACGCTGAGTCCCCTCCGCTCCCCAAACCCCACCTTCTCCCGGATCCACCCCCAAAGTCTCCAGGTATTTTCCAACCCAGACCCAGCAACCCTAAGCAAATATGTTGTGTTCATCATTTTTATTTATTTAAATATTTATTTCTGCTTTTCTCCTCACTGGGTATCCATATAAAATATCCGAGGACAGTTGCAGATAGGTTGCTGTAACAAATGGGTAAAGATCCTGCCCCTTTCTTTCAGTCACCAATCCCCCGTATGCCTATTTGGTGTGTGTGCAGAGCAGCTAATAGTCAATCAGGACCCAAGGAATGCCAGAAGAGCTAGGTGAGAGGGGTAATTGAGAAGAAAACCCACAAACTTTCATTTTCAGTGCACAAACAGAAATGATCTGTTCCTCTCCTGTCATGCCAGTGCTGCATAGGCTTTTAGGGAAGGTAGGCTTACTTAGTGAATGCTTGCAGCCCCAGCACCAAGAGGAGGGGTGAGGCGGGCATCCAGACAAGAGTCTCTCCATAGCCCCTAACTAAATGCTAACACCTATACAGTTTGCTTGAAATAATGCACGCTTACATGCCGTTTTCAGAAAAGTTGGAAAATAGGCCACAGCTTTATTGATTACAGCTCTGGTATGCTTTGGCACAGCATGGGGTAATGGATCCTGTCCCTTGACTGACCTCCTGCCAGTCGATTATCTCCTGTATGGCTAGGGATGACAGGTCTCTGGATACCACAAGGGTGGATGCCCCGAGGTGGTCTCTCCTGCCACTTGGGCGTGCAGGTAATCTCCAGGCATGCCCCCGGGCTGGGTATACCACTTGACTCTCATGCCAAATCCCTTAAGGGGATCCCCAAACTTAGGAGATGGGCGTGCAGGCTGGCTTTCCTGATAACAGATCCGACCCCATGCTGAAACCCCCAAGTTGTGACAAGGAATAAAATGAAGTGAATGCAAATGCAACCCCCCCCAACAAACTACACCTAATTAAAGGGATGGGAAGGTGGGCCAAGTTGTCCACCACCAAGGAATGGTGAGCGTGGGTGGTAAAGCACCCTAAAATATTGGCCAGGCACTCCAGCCCACCCAGATGCCCAGGACCCAGGCGTCAGGCAGGCCCCAGCTTCCCACACCATGGATGCCGTCTCTTTTCCCCCTCCTCGCAGCACTGCAAACAGGCCCCTGGGTGAGTCAGGGTCCCAGCTTTAGGAGGAGACTGTACGTATCTCAAAGCCTACTCTTTGGGGGAAAGCTGGCTAAAGATTCTAGGAAAAGCTCACACATATTGTGTGATTCCTGGAATTATGGAAAGACCAAAGATTCACCTCAGTAATTTTTTAAAAAAACTTGGTTGATAACTGTTCTATGCACTAAGAAATTGTCAACTGTAACATTATTATTGAATGACCTCAGCAAATACTGTGTGTTACACTTGTAAATAGTTTCAAGCCTCTTATATCCTTACTCCCCTATCCTAGGGCTTAAATAAAAGTTACCGTTTCTTACATGTTTCCCTCGTGTTTCATGGTGAAGTCCTAGGGAGGGCATACCATTTCCAGGCAGTACCAGAGGGAAGAATAACTCTAATGCCATTTTAATTGTACCAGGCAGCAACACTAATTAGGACGTTAGTGAATTCCCTCATGATTGCTTAAATAACTACATTTAGCAGCCACTTGAGTTCAATCTGTCAAGTGGAGGTTGGGATATAGAGACCACACTGGTCAGCCTTCACCTCATGCTGCCTTTAGTATAACGTCATTTAAAATTCAGACCTTCAGAATTGCCAGCTCTTAAACGGGTCCCCGTAGCTGTCCTTTTAATATCAGTTTGAGCTGCTGTAATTATCAGGTGATGTTGTTTAGCTCCAGGCCATTAAAAGGTTGAACTATCAATTTCTACATAGTAAACCTCTTTTTTCTAAGCCGTAGGCAACCCTACAACTCATTTTCACAGCAACTCAGATTGGAAGTGGCAATTACTACCACGACATGCATGTAATGGTGGGAGGAAGCTGGTGTGTGCATCTATATGTGGAGTGTGCATATACCACAAAAGGTTTTTTTACAAGGGAGAAAATCTGGAAGGTGATTTGTCAAGAACAGATATCAGAAAATTAGAAGTACCCTTGATAAATTTGTAAAATAAGCCAGGAAAGTTGTTTCTTAAAAGAAGTGAGAACTGGAAGCGAGAAAGACAAATGTGTTGTGCAGCTGGAATATTTTCTCTGTTGGTTTACCTTTTCTTTCTTTTGGCCCTCCGAAGGAGAATTTTTAATTTTTTTTTGCATTTTCTACATACTACAATTATGGGATGGGGGAAGGAATACTAATACCCTAACACTATAACTATGGGTGATGGGTAAAGGAAATCTAATACATATAACTACTTGAAAGGGGAAGGAATACTACCATTCTAATCTATTTGATCTACTGGATTTGGGGAAGGGGAGAAGTCTAATACATATCACGATCTGAATAATTGAAAAAAATAATGCTTTTTAACCTAATATTACATGTTTTATCAAGATTTGGTTCAATTATGATAGTACACATTTAATAGCTTAACACAATTACTGCCTTTAGTACTATTGTCTTAGTTCTAGAGTCTTTTCTTCTTGCGTTTCTTTGTTTTCTGGAGTTTGGGGGCGGCTACTCCTTTCTCCAGATGATTCTGATGACGTGGAATTTTGGCTTGTTGAATCCTGTGAGTAGGATTCTTCTTCTTCCTCTTATTCCTCCCCATCCGGTTTTAAATTCTTTTCCTTCTGCTTCTTTTTTGTGTTGAACATTTGATCCATAAATTTTTCCGCTTTTGGAACAGAGTCAATTTTATATTTTTTTGTCCTGGTAATTGAAGCTCAGCCCTTCCGGAAATAGCCATCTATATGGTATTCCCTTTTTTTGCAGCCTGAGTCAGATTGAGGTGATGAGAGAGGAGGTCCTAAAACTGATAGACAACTTAAAAACTGATAAATCACCAGGCCCAGATGGCATACATCCGAGAGTTCTGAAAGAACTCAAATGTGAACTTGTAGATCTCCTGACAAAGATATGTAATCTTTCCTTAAAATCTGCCTCCATTCCTGAGGATTGGAAGGTAGCTAATGTCACTCCCATCTTTAAAAAGGGTTCCAGAGGAGATCCGGGAAATTACAGGCCAGTCAGTCTGACGTCGATACCGGGTAAATTGGTGGAAACCATTATTAAGGAAAGAATTAGTAGGCACATAGATGAACAAAACCTATTGAGGCAGACTCAGCACGGTTTCTGTAAGGGAAGATCTTGTCTCACTAACCTGTTAGTGTTCTTTGAGGGGGTGAACAAACATGTGGACAAGGGGGATCCAATAGATATTATTTACCTTGACTTCCAGAAAGCTTTTGATAAAGTTCCTCATCAAAGGCTCCTAAGTAAGCTCAAAAATCATGGGATAGAAGGACAAGTTCTTTTATGGATCAAAAACTGGCTAGTTCATAGAAAACAGAGAGTGAGTGTAGGTGGGCAATTTTCTCAGTGGAGGGTGGTAAGCAGTGGGGTACCGCAGGGATCAGTACTTGGTCCACTGCTTTTTAACTTGTTCATTAATGATTTGGAGATGGGAGTAAGCAGTGAAGTGGCTAAATTTGCGGATGATACGAAGTTGTTCAGGGTGGTGAAAACCAGTGAGGATTGTGAGGCACTCCAAGGGGATCTGTCAAGGATGGGCGAGTGGGCGTCAACATGGCAAATGGGGTTCAATGTGGCCAAGTGCAAGGTGATGCACATTGGAGCCAAAAATCCTAAATATAAATACACATTGATGGGGTCTGAACTGGCAGAGACTGATCAAGAGAGAGATCTTGGAGTTGTAGTAGATAACTCACTGAAAATGTCGAGACAGTGTGTGACTGCAATAAAGAAGGCCAATGCTATGCTGGGGATTATTAGGAAGGGTATTGAAAACAGATCAGCCAATATCATAATGCCCCTATATAAATCAATGGTGCGACCTCATTTGGAATCCTGTGTGTAGTTCTGGTCACCACACCTTAAAAAGGATATTATAGCTTTGGAAAAAATGCAGAAAAGGCCAAGTCGAATGATAAAAGGGTTGGAACACTTTCCCTATGAGGAAAGGTTAAAGTGCTTAGGGCTCTTTAGCTTGGAGAAACGATGACTGAGGGGTGACATGATCGAGGTTTATAAGATTATGCATGGGAAAGAGCAGGTAGAGAAAGAGGTACTTTTCTCCCTTTCTCACAATACAAGAACTCGTGGGCACTCCATGAAACTGCAGAGCGGTCGGGTTAGAACGGATAAAAGGAAGTACTTCTTCACCCAAAGAGTGATTAACACTTGGAATTCACTGCCACAGGAAGTGGTGGCGGCTACAAGCATGGACGGCTTCAAAAGGGAATTAGATAAGCATATGGAGCAGAGGTCCATCAGTGGCTATTAGCCACAAGGTATAGATAGGGGCTCTGGGGCAAGTGATGCTCTGTCTTCTTGGTGCTTGGGGGGGTCAACAGTGGGAGGGCTTCTAATGTCCTGGCCCTACTGGTGGACCTCCTGATGGCACCTGGTATTTCTGGCCACTGTGTGACACAGAGTGTTGGACTGGATGGGCCTTTGGCCTGATCCAACATTGGCGTCTCTTATGTTCTTATGTTCTTATCAGACATGAAATACTGTAAACAATGCAGAAAATGGAATTACAAAAGCAGAAGACAGCAGTAAGAGCAGAACAAAACATCAAATAAACCTTGGAATAGACTATGATCCTGTTCCTTTTATAAAGAAGTGTTGTCCTGAACCATTCAGTTATGGCTCTATCATACCATAGCCCTGTTCCTTTTAAAGGGGAAAACTGTACATCTTATATGTCAACAACAAAAAGGATTAGAGGCTTTTTAAAAAGCAAGTTGGGAATAAACTAGTAGATCATGACAATAAATCATTATAAGCTTATTTTGCTATGTATCTAGCATCTTCCAATTTTTAAAAAGCCCCCAAAAGCTCTCTAGTGCTGTGGAAGGGAAGGGCAGGGTGGGCACATGGGACTGAGGCAAGGAAGGTGCCGGGAAAACTGTTGTGTGGATGCTGTATTCCTACTTGTTACTGCCTCTGCATTTGGAGCAGCAATGAGGGCTATAAAGGGAATCATCACCACGTGGAAGCAGCCTGAAGCTGTTGTTAGAACTGTAGCATCATTTAGAGGAATAAGAAACAAGCAGGCTGTTTAATACATTTCAGTTTGAGAAAGAAAAAAAAATCAAACTTTGATTAATAATAGGAAACATATTGCGCTCCAAGAAGTGTTACTTATAAAAGGCACAAATCTTTCAGTAGGACTTGGGGTGACAGAAAAAAGTTTAAATATATCTCTGTGTGGTTTGACACTATTAAGCACAATTGTGTGAATTTGAGAAGCTATGTGTATCACTTAATGTACGACAGAGCAAGAAGTAGATGAGAGAGGCAGATTCAAATTGTTCAGACAAGTTGTCGTATTAGTCTGCTGCAGACCAAATATAAAAGATCTGAGGCTCTATCTGTTGGCACAGATCTTTAGTGTACCCAAAATATAGTGGCTCCGATCTCAAACAGGCAGACTCCTCAGTCCTTAATTAGATTATTAATAGCATTTACATAATTTTTGGATTGATCTTATCCAGCTCAATATTGTCTCCCAAGTATTCATGTAGAACGTTCCAGGTCTAACCTAACAAGGGTCCTTTCTGCATTTGCCTGCCACTCTGGATTCCCTCAGTGTTTGAGTCAAGATGATTTAAGTCTGCAGCAAAACAGCATACCCCCCCCGCCCCAGGGCAACAGGAGGCTGAAACCAGGCTGACCACTGAAGGGAGGTAACATAATGCAGGAAGGGGGGGGGACCTGAAATAAAAAGAAGGTTGAATTCGATTTTAGTGCAGAATTGCTTGGTGGACACTGCAGTGAACATGGATTTAAAGGAGAGTGTGTGGAAAGGGCCAAGGAGAAACAGAGTTGAGCATACTTAAGACACCTCATATCAGATTCATAGATGCTCTTTCTCAGCATTTTCATATTGAACAGCAGACGAAATAATATGAAATCCTGCAGGACCCTGTAACACAATGCGGCCCAGAAATTGTTCCCCAGCATTTACTTCTGAATCTGGATGGCCAGATAGGATCAGAGCTACCAGAGTACATCTCAGCCAACCAGTTCCAAGGCATACCATGGTCAGGAGTTTTAAAATGCAACAAGGGGTCCAGGAATATATAATCCCAGGGCAGACTGATGCATGAAGCTGCATGGGCAGGAAACATTTTCCCAGTGTGACTATGTTAATCATATTTCTGTGCCACTGTTAAGCAAGAGTATTCTGAGGAATTTGAAGCCTGAAGTTCACACATGGCAAATGGTAAGGAGAGTGTGTCACATTGGTTCTCTTCAAGGGAAGGAGAGAGGGAACAAACCCCCTCCGTTTTCTTTCCTCCATGGAATAGCATGGCAAAATGCCAGAGTGGTTTGCAGGGGGTCTGCTTCTCCTTTTATTCTGCCTTTTCAGTCCCCACAGTATAATCTGTCATTCACCAGCACACCTAATATAATTCGTCTATGAAGCATTCAATAAACAATATTTTATCAAGTGGTGTTTCCTTGCTCTCATTAGCTAGGATCAGCCATGATTTATAGTCTGTACATCATTGAGATTTGCTATCATTGCTGCTGTCTGTTTTGTTTTCACAGAAAGGGAATGTGACAGTGGTGCTTATGTAACACGATTAGATGTAGTTATCTGTCCCTTCCTTCAAATAAAACCTAAGGTACCTAAGCAACGAGAAATAATGGTTCCTTAACTGATACCATTTTGTAGTTAGGATCTAGTTAAAAAGAAAACAACCTGTTATCATAAGGTATGTTGTCTTTTCAATATGCATCTTCTGATGTTCTAATTTTACAAACAGCTTGAAATGCTGCCAAAATAGCTTTCATTGTCAAGACAATTTGTAGCATATCTTCTGTTGTTTTCCTTTTATCAAGGGCATATCCACAACATTATTGTGTATATGGGATCCTGGGTTGGGACACACGTTTCATAAAACAAAGTCTCACATCTTTCTGTGTTATACCTCTGAAGATGCCAGACACAGCTGCTGGCAAAACATCAGGTACTACAATGTCAAGACCACGGCCACACAGCCCAGAAAATCTACAACAGCTAGGGAACTCTGGCCATGAAAGCCTTCGACAACACAGAGCAAAAAATAAATTTTAAAACGGTCACATATAATCACAGAATCCTAGAGCTGGGCCTGATAGGCCATCATGCCCAACCATCTGTTCTATGCCAAAAATTCAAAGCTAGGGCATCCCCGTCGATCCATTTCCATCCTCTGCTAGAAAGATCTCTGGCAAGGGAAAGACCCATTTCCAGAATAGGTTCCACTGGTTCTGCTGAAGCTACATATGATATAGCTAGAATTTTGACATTATAAGTAGGTTCCCCTGTCCTGAACAGACAGCATATCCTGGGGGTCTCTTCTCTTCTCCTAGGGCCATGTGTCCCTTGAGTGGGGATATAATTGTATACTACTGTACTTTACTATATTGTACAGTATACTACTGTACTAACTGGAAAATCATGGTCAGCTCATATTACTCCAGTTCTGCAGCAGATGTACTGGCTACCAATTAGTCTCTGGATGTGATTCAAGATGTTAACTTTCAAGATCCTCAACAGTCTGGGACACTCATACCTACAGGACTGCCTCTCCTGTGACAACCCCCCGTGCTCCCTTCAGTCATCATTTAGGAGCCTCTTGCAGGGTGGCTTGGTTAGCTGTCACCAGAGGAAGGGCCTTCTCAGTTGTGGCCCCTACCCTGTGGGATGCACATTCAGATAACACCCATGACCTGCTGGACTTGTTTAGTTTCCACAGGGCATGCAAGCTGAATTATTTAGGTTGGCCTTTGGAGGGTAACCATGTGTTTGGGCTGTTTTAATAGTGGTATGGTGATAGCCACGTATTTTAATATTTTAAGGTTAATATTTTATATTTGTTATTTGTTTTTAATGCCATTTTTACCTCATTGGTTTTAATGATTTAAGTTGCCACGAGACCCTTCAGAAGAGTGGTGACTAAAAAAATATAATAAATAAATAAAAGTACTTTTCATGATTCCACTCTCAGCACTGTTGGATTAGCACAGTGATCTGGAAAATTTCCACTCAAGTACAAGTTCAGTACTAACAATGGGCTTTGAGTGGAGTAACTCTGCACTGTAAGTATCCTCACATACACTGGATTTCACACTCACTTTGCATCCCGAACCAAATGGAAAATGATTTATTTATTTATTTTTATTTATTATATTTATACCAGACCCATCCTGCGAACAAGCTCAGGGTGGCTTGTTGATGGCTGTAGAGAGTAACAAGCCGCAGTGGGGCATCGGATCCCGCAGGGCCCTCTGGAGCCGGAATGGGTACATTAGGCTCCGTGGGCAAGCTAAAATATGCTCTCCGCCAAAACTGGGTCGGGGTGGAACATTCAGACGGGCCTTCAGGGCATGGTGGTCCGACCACGGTACTGCCAAAGCAGTAATCCGGTCCACTGTTACCCCAGCCACGAAGATCAGATCGAGCGTGTGTCCTGCCCGGTGAGTGGGGGTCATTATAAATTGGGAGAGTCCCAGCACCGCCATGGATGACACCAGGTCCACTGCCTGTATGGAGGTCGCGTCATCAGCATGGACATTGAAGTCACCCAAGACTATAAACCTAGGGTGCTCCAGTGCCCAGCCTGCTATGGCCTCCAACAGGGATAGTAGGCTATTGGCCAGTGCGGTAGGTGGTCGGTACACCAGCCAAAATCACCACACACTCCCCGGCTTCCCACACTAGGCCAACACACTCAATGCCCGTGATCTCTAACGGCGGGAGCACCCTAAAGGAGTAAGCCTCCCAAATGAAAATAGCCACTCCACCCCCCTGCCCCCTAGTCTGTGATTGGTGAAGGACCGAAAACCCGGGAGGGGCAAGCTGGGAGAGAGCTACGGTCTCCCCATCCCGCACCCAGGTCTTGGTCATGCATGCCAGGTCCACCCTCTGTTCAAGCAGGAAGTCTCGAAGGACTATAGTCTTGTTATTTATGGACCTGGCATTGCTCAGCACCAATGACGGAGGGGAGTCAATGACGGAGGGGTCCTGAACTTTCCTGTTCCAAAGGCTTTAAGGGTTGAGTAGCCAGACTGGCGATGCATGTGATCAATCAGACTAGTACTGCAGTCTGCCACTGATAGGACATGTCTCTAATGTGAGAAAGATCTTGCTTTCCTCTCTTTCCTTACAAGGTACTTCCTTACCCCAGGGCTCAGTGCCCTGAGATTTCCTTGCCTTCCATGGACAGTTTCTATTTCTTTAGAATTAATTTCAAAATAAATATGTTTAGGATTGGGGCCTAAGTGGATTTAAGTTTAAATATTCAGCTCTAACTGGATTAAATTCTATTTTTCTCTGGCACTCATATCTTTGGGGTTTGATTTTTATTGATTTATATCAATTCTAAAAATAACCCTTAGAGGTCACTATAAAGCCCACATCTTAATGATATCTGAAGCTGGACATTATTCTGTTTATAAGCCATTATGTTTCTCCCTGTTTTAAACCAAGTTAACTAGACCTTTTTCAAGGATCTTGAGATTGTGCTGAAGTTTGCTAAATAGATTATAACACTGAAATGTACTTTGCTGCCCTGATTTTTAATAAGTCAAGGAGGTCTGGTGATACCTAACTTGATTAATTTGCTACAGAAAACTGAAGCAGAAAGCATCAGTAATAAGAGAGAATCCTTGGAGACAAATATAATTATGTATGATTGCACAAACAGACATTGCAGGCTTTAAAACAAGATACCATCAAACACATACTGGCATCCTGATTCTAGCTGTATTTGCTTGGATCATGTGGCCTGTTCCAATAAAATGCTTTCTTCTGTGGGAACAATTTTGGAATTATTCCCATGAAGTAAGAAATATAGGCAATGTGCATGTGGATTTTTCAGGAGAAGCATTTTATGTCAGCATTCATAGAATGCTGCTGATTTTTACTCACTGGAAAATCTACATGGACACAGTGTTTTGTACATTGCTCTGCTTAAAATCATTCTGACGAATGCTCCCATGGAAGGAAATGTATCAAAATGGTCCATTCTCAGCTAGGTGCATGTTCTTGTAATCCCAGCTGCCGGGGAGGCTAAGGCCAGCGGATCACGTCAGCTAAGGAGTTCTGGGCTGCAGCAGGCTATGCAGATCAGTTGTCTGCTGCACTAAGTTTGGCATCAATATGGTGAGCTGTGTGGAGCCACAGCCCACCGGGTTCCCCAAGGAGGGGTGAACTGGCCCAGGCCAGAGATGAAGTAGGTCAAAATGGTCCATTCTCTGGCAGTCCAGGGTGGGGCAGTCACAACCAGTGTTCCCTCTAAGCTGAGTTAGTGTGAGCTAGCTCACAGTTTTTTAGCCTCCGGCTCACACATTTTTGTCTCAGCTCAGAAAGGATGGCTCCAGAGCAAACTAATCTATGCAGCAGCCAAATTGCTCGCTCACAACTTCAATGCCAGTAGCTCACAAAGTAGAATTTGTGCTCACAAGCCTCCACAGCTTAGAGGGAGCATTGGTCACAACCATTGGGAAGAAGATCCTCCCTGGAGGTAGTCAGGGGTGTGTATACAAGAACATATTGTTAAACTAGAAATTCATTTTACAAGGCATCCTTCCTGTTAAACAGAGCTTCTGCCTGAAATGTTGAAGAGTTATGTATCCCCTCATTCCCTGACATTTTGCGGTTGGCTCTGCCTCTTGGGGCAGCTATTTTACGATTGTGCCCACCTCCCTGTGTCAGAATACCAAAGATGTCTGAAGGGGTCAAAAACGTTGGGGACCCCTGGTATTGAGCTTTCCATTGTAAGAGAGGGGCTTTTCTCTCCAATGGGACCCAAAGTGACTCAACGTTCCCCCCTTCTCCATTTTATGCTCCTGAGGTAGCTTGTGCAGGATTCTTTTGAGGATAAAATGAAGGAGGGGGAAATGTTGTAAGCCACTTTGGGTCCCCATTGAGGAGAAAAGTGAGGTAATAGAGGTAAATAAATAAAATGTGTTGCTATCAGCAAATATTCATTTAGAACGGCATGTGCCAATATAACTTCAAAACATGACATTGTCTCTGCAATGTCTGCAGAGGCATAATGGTACTACAGATAAATCTGTCCCATTTGTGCTGTGCTCATGCTTCACTTATCTCGATCACTCTTATGGTGAGCCAGCTGCTGTAATGTCTCCTGTCTGGCATTTTATCCAGCTGTTGCTCAAATTCCTCACTATCATTAGCTTCAATGGTTGTCTTGAGACTGTTCTTGATTGACATCGAGCACCTTACAGAGTACAAGGCTGTCCTAGCTCCAAAGAGCTTACGTTATAAGTTTTTCCCTAAGGGTGAAAACAAAGGTTGATGAGGGAGGTGGTGGAGGAAAGAATACATATTCATGGCAGTTGTAAGTACTTGGGAAGTGGGGTTGTGTCAAAGTCTTCCTGTAAAGGGTCTGTTCTGAGGTAGGATTTGAAGAAAATTGGTGAGTTGGCATCACAGGTATTCTGGCAGAAATTTCGAGGTCTTCTGCACTAAGGACAAAAAAAGATGCATTGATAGACTGATTGTCAGACTGCATGTATGAGCACAAATGGCTGAAGGCTGGTATACATATCCGTAATAATTGAAATAAACTCCTTGGGCAAAGATTAGTATCCCACAGATGAAACCATGTTGGAAATTAGATAATGATACAAATCAACAAAGGAATGAGGGAGAAACAGACAAACTGAGAAAATGGCTACATTCAGTCAGAGAAAGCAGAAAGACAGCAGCAAGGGACATCGCTGCAATCAAACAAGCCTGCTAAGAACAAGATGTGGGTGGTGAACTTTTAACGCTGACTTTTGATCTCCACAGTCAGATAACTCTCCCAAGTGTCAAAATAAAGAGTGGAGTAGTGCATGAAGATGTATGGTATGTGCAGGAACTGCTTCTGAGCAAATGATACTGATGCAGGATAGGAAGAGATAGAGCACTGAAAAGCAGCTCAGAGACACAAGGAATGCAGCAACCTATTCCAGCACAGCATCTAATATAATATGGTAGGAAGAAAAATAAGATTTTAGGGATCAGTAAATCTTACAAGGAAAGATGATGCGTGCATTCTGGAGAAAACCAAAGAAAGAGGGCAAGAAAGGGAAGAATAACATGGATGTCTAGTGTAGCTTCTGAGTTGGAAAGAAAGACGCTTTATGAAATGTCAGCTTATGCATAGTAATAAGTGTGTAATCACTCAAGAACAGACACATAGTGATATCAAACATGACTGTATAGAGTAATAAGTCTACCTTAAACAATGTAGAAACCATCCATCTATTCAGATAGTTTATCTGGATATAAAATAAATACATGTGGGGAGAGAAGCCAGAAACAGTACTGCTGAATTTCAACTACAGCCGTGATCTCATATATTCAAGAGTACTGGGTACACTGAGCCTTCTTACATACACTCGAACACACGCAGGTTCCCTTGTATGTAATTCAGGGCCTTCCTTTATCCAGTTATTGGGCTGAGTGTAAAGGAGTCTATGTGCATTATGCATATAGATTCTATGCACATAAGACCCTTGAATATATGGAGATCAGACTCTTCAGTGCATTTACTGAACCCATGAACGAGGCTCATATATGTTCAGAGGCAATGCCCATACTCTGAAGGCCAACCCACAGAGTAGTTTTTTCCTGGGTACATCTCTGGGTTAATTCACAGATGTTTTCTGGGAGCTCTGTGCTTTCCTGTCTACAGTCTGGTGCTGTGTTTTTGGTAAAAAAAAATGCTTCAGGCAACAGAAAGCTTAAACATTCTATTAGAACGAAATGAAATTACATGGAAAATTGGTAAAGTTTCTGTAAGGGGTGGAAGTTCAAGGAATCTGGAAAAAACGTAACATATGTGTGACTTGAGGACAGGAACAGCTATGTAGGAGAGGAATATAGAAGACAGAGTCAAGGTGAGAATACGAGGTAAGACAGTGAAGGGCTGCAAAATCCAAAGCTGAAACAGTGAGTTGAAATACAAGAGATCTAAGGAGCAGGTGAGAGCCAGAGCAAAAAGAGGGCAGAGGAAGCAGGGATAGGCTTTCCATTTACCTGCTAGGAGTGGGACATCTTCCCTAGCTCATGGTAGCCAGCAAGAAAAAAAAGAAAGATTGTTGGCATGACAGTGTTAGACAGTGATGTCACTGCACTCTAGGATTCACTGGAAACTCTGTTGTTCTACCATACAGTTACCATACTATACAAATTCTATTGTTTTACCAGTTTCTGACAGTTCCTACAATCGTGTGACATCACTTCCAGGAAAAACCTGGATGTAATACCATCACCTGTTGATGTACCATCACCCCTCCCATGTTCCTGCACACTGACTCCCACAGAGAATTGATAGAAGGGAAGGCTAATGAGAACAGGAGTTGTGGAAAACTTTCATCTGACCTATGGACAGGAAAGGCAGTGTGCTGCTGGTGGTCAGACAGTAAGCCTGTCTAAAAGTGTGTGGGACAGAGCAGGCTAAAGGCTTACATACAACCAAGTACCAGCTAAGGGTGCTGGAAACATGAGATTAAAGAAAGGAGGGACCAAAGGTAAAAGCAACTGTGGGAAAACCTCATGTTAACTTAGTTTCAGAGGGACTGTGTACAGGGCTGGCCCGAGGGGTTTCTGCGCCCTAGGCCAGGCTTCCTTGTGGCACCCCCCTCAGATGCCAACCTCCTGATGGGGCCTGGAGACCTCCCAGCTGGGTCCCAGCAGCAGGGCTGGTCGAGAGAGGGGTCCGTTCCCCGCCGCCGCCTCCTGCTTGCCTGCCCGCCTGCCTGCAGCAGGCGGCTTTTTTTGCTAAGGAGGAGGCTGGAGGCCCCTCGGCCCGTCCCCTACCTGGATCGAGAGCCAGCCCCAAAGGTCAAGGCACCCTTGCCCCCCCCGTCCCTGCTGCGGAAGCCCGATTTGGCAAGCAGCTCCGGAGCTCCGGGGCGCTTTTGCACATGGGAAGGGAGCGGGCGGGCTCCCCAGGCTCCACGTCCCCACTGAGCACTCCCCAGAAGCTGGCAAGGGCACACGGTGGCCAGCACAGAGTGGCATCACGACGAAAGGAGCAGCAGGCGGCTTTGGGCAGGGTGGGGGCTTTTTGTGGGGGGGCGGCAGGGGAATTGGCAGCCTGCTAGTATCTCCACCCTAG
>NW_015172010.1:572490-614015 GCF_001447785.1 Gekko japonicus
GCTTTAAGGGAGGGAAGGCAAAAGATAGTCTCAGGTATTGCTGTAGTCCACATAATGGCTATGCTGGAAAGAAGTCTTTGAAATGCATGCACTTTGATCAGAACTACTCTGGGGATATAATCTGAACACTGTTCAGGTGGATCAATATCAAGTAAATCAATATCCAAATCCCTCATTGTGACTGAGTCTTCAGGCTGTAATCCAAGGATCCCCAACCTTTTTGAGCTTGTGGGCACCTTTGGAATTTTGATATGGATTGGTGGTTGCAACAACAAAATGGCTCCCCATGAGGTGGGGCCACACACTCACAGAAAGCCCAAGTGTAGGGGAACAGAGGAATAATTTTTAAAATACACTGGGAAAGAATAGTGAGAATGGATAAAACCAGCTCTGTGGTGGCATCTTGCAGCTGAAATTATGTTGTTGTGGGGTTTTTTTGAGCCCCCGGAGGGGATTTTTAATTATTTTTTTAAAATCAAACTACGAAACTACTACAGAAAAAAGGGAAGGGGGAACTACATATATAGGATAAAGCAAAAGAACCCACTACTAACTAAAAACCCAAGAGAGGAGATCTTCACTAGTTTAGTTACAACAAATCTTCATTTCATTTAGATTATTATAAACTGAGTCAAACATTTGTATTACTTTCTTTTTCTTTAACTCTTAAATTTAACTGTCTAGAAACAGTACTCCCAACCATCCCCTTTCAGAGTTCTCAAAGGCACAATTCAGAGTCCTTCAGCCTTCACTTCTCCTTTCCTCATCTCTTTCACACCTTTAAAGGACTTTTTGGAGCAGCTGCCCCTTGCTCTGTCAGAGAGTCCTCTCCGGAAGAACCCGAGTCCAGCTCACCACTAGACTTGCTGTCCTCTTCTTTTTTCCCGTCCTCTGGTCTTCCCAGCTGAACCCTTAGGAATTCTTGAGCTATCAGAACAGAGTCAATCTTTTAATCTGCCCAGCCAATCAGATCGCCAATGGCCAATCAGAAGCCCTGCTGGGCAACAGCCCTATATGGCTCAATCCACTTTCTAGAAACACTTGGTGGGTACCGGGAAAGGTGTTGGCCAGAGCCATGGTGCCCATGGGCACCCCATTGGGGATCCTTGCTGTAATCTGTAGTCAGCATATACTAGGGCGGTTTTAAAAAAAATATCTGTCCCAAACGTTGAATTTTTGTAGAAAACATTACATGGATAGACAACCTTTGCATATATGTTTATTATGAATAACAGCTTTATTTATTAATTTGTATTTCTGGTCCTCTCAGGCTGATTCAGAAGTTACATGTCAGCCAGAAACATATACATGTATCAGAGGGTTAGTATATAGCACGTTCTCGCCATCCATGTGGTAAAATGTCGTGACTGAAAAGAGCCTCTTTCTACACCCATTTCCATACAGGTACGGGCTAGAAATTTGTTTTTCCAAACTCAAAAGGAAATCCAAGAGTGTTGTGATGCCAAATTTATTTATTTATTTCAAACATTTATATCTTGCCTTATTCCCCACAAACTCAAGTCAATTTCTGAACCCTTTTTGGAGCAGCTGCCCCTTGCTCTGTCAGAGAGTCCTCTCCGGAAGAACCCGAGTCCAGCTCGCCACTAGACATGCTGTCCTCTTCTTTTTCCCCGTCTTCTGGTCTTCCCAGCTGAACCCTTAGGAATTCTTGAGCTTTCAGAACAGAGTCAATCTTTTAATCTGCCCAGCTAATCAGATTGCCAATGGCCAATCAGAAGCCCTGCTGGGCAACAGCCCTATATGGCTCAATCCACTTTCTAAAAACACTTGGTGGGTACCAGGAAAGGTGTTGGCAAGAGCCATGGTGCCCATGGGCATCACACTGGGGATCCTTGCTGTTATCTGTAGTCAGCATATACTAGGACGGTTTTAAAAAAAAATCTGCCCCAAACATTGAATTTTTGTAGAAAACATTACACAGGTAGACAACCTTTGCATATATGTTTATTATGAATAACAGCTTTATTTATTAATTTGTATTTCTGGCCCTCTCAGGGCTGATTCAGAAGTTACATGTCAGCCAAAAACATATACATGTATCAGAGGGTTAGTATACAGCACGTTCTCGCCATCCATGTGGTAAAATGTTGTGACTGAAAAGAGCCTCTTTCTACACCCATTTTCATACAGGTATGGGCTAGAAATTTGTTTTTCCAAACTCAAAAGGGAATCCAAGAGTGTTGTGATGCCGAATTTATTTATTTATTTCAAACATTTATATCTTGCCTTATTCCCCACAAACTCAAGTCAATTTCTGAACCCAGTACCAGGTTACGATTGCCAGCCCCCAGGTGGAAGTGGGGAATCCCCCGATTTTGTGGGCTCCTGCCCATCACTGGCCAGCAGGGGTAAGCTTCACCCACAACAGCCATGACCCGGTGCAATGTCCCCAATGTGATTACATCACATGGAAATGATGTCATTACACTGGGGATGTCACACGGCAACAATGTTATTTTGGGCAAAACTCTATGGTTGCCCAAAATAGCAGAGCGTTGCTGCGCGATGTCCCCAGAATGATGATGTCACTTCAGCATGATGTCATCACGTTGGGGACATCACATATGATGACTTTGCCCTGTCTCCCACTCCCAGAAAGCTCCCTCCCACACCCCACTGGCAAGAAGGTAAGACCTGGCAACCCTATACCAGGTTCTAGACTGATATTTCCACAGAATCTTAGTGAGAGTCAAAGTGAAAAGGTAAATAAGTTGATGTGCAAATGGCCTTCCCTGCTTTACGATAATGTGTAGTGATTGTGCAGTACACCAAGCTACACACATGTACACTGTGAGATAAAGACCCAAGTTCAAATCACCAGTCTGCCATGGAAGCGTAATGGTTGATCTTGGGCACGTTGCACACTCTCAGCCTAACCTACCTCACAGGGGCATTGTGAGGATAAAATAGAGAAGAAGAAAAACAATGTAAGCCACTTTGGATCCTCATTAGAGAGAAAGGTGGGGTATAAATAAAGTAAGTGAATAAATAAATGAGTCATCTTGTTTTTGGGGATGTTACACCAGAATCAAAAGACTATCCCTATTTTCACCATAACATCAACGCTTCTGTTTGTAAGAGAAGTTATTAGTCATGCTGCCTTGATTAATTTACAGAGAACCTGGGCTTGATTCTGTCTTTAGCCAAGTTCTAATTTTAACCGGTGAGTACAGTGGCCTGAGAACTTTTGGCATCTTTCCCTGCTTTTCTCATTAAGTAAAAATTTCAGGTAGAGCTTCATCAGTTCCTCCTATCAGGATACAATTTTGAAATCTCTCAACTGCTCCAAAGTCTATATACAAATAAAGACTAGCCTGGATTAATGTGTGCATGTATATGAGAGAAATACCTGCATATCTGGATCTAAAAATTTGTTACAGCAGTTCCCATTCAAAAAAAGCAAAGATGATGTTCTGTTTAAAAACAGCCTCATTTCTTTGGCAGTGAAAAATTCTGTCCCTTCTTCTAAAAGCCCAAAATATTAATAACAGCCAGTTTGGTGTAATGGTTAAGTGTGCAGACTCTAATCTGGGATAACTGGGTTTGATTCCCCACTCCTCCACTTGCAGCGGCTGGATGACCTTGGGCAAGCCATAGTTCTGTCAGAGGTGTTCTTGAAAAGAGCAGTTTCTGTCAGAGCTCTCTCAGCCCCACCTACCTTGCAGGGTGTCTGTTGTGGGGAGAGAAAGGGAAAGGAGTTTGTAAACTGCTCTGAGACTCCAAGTGAAGGGCGGGGTATAAATCCAATCTCCTCCTCCTCCAAGTTTCTGGTTGCATGTATGGTTCTCTATCAGAATACAGCTTTGTTTCCTATGAACCAGCATTATTATTTTCATAGCAATCCATATAGCTTGGTTCCATACCCCTTCCTTCACCAAACACATACACATGAAACCCAGGTGTCAGAACCCACAGCCAACAACTAAGTACATGCATTCAGGAACGGTAATACTTTTATTGCAGAGCTATAGATGCAGTAACATAAGCACTGTTAAGAATGGCGGCTGCCCCATGGGCATAATAGGATATAGGGTATTCGTATGAACCCCCCCCAGAGCACTGGCCAATTAGGCACCCTCCCGCACGCAGGATAAAGCTGGGAGACCGTTAGGTAGCAGAAGCTGAGAACCAACACTCTCCCACGGCACCTAGGAAAAACCCAGACAATACAACTCCCTCCTGCACATCTGTATAGATAAGCATTTTGGCGCAAAGCAGAACAAGCACAGAAAGGAATGCAGTAGCAATTAACTAGACACAGACCGAACTCCCCAACCTCCATGGCAGCATAGCTGACACCAGACTTCCCAAGTATTTACTGTGATTCAGCGGGGGACACAGACATCCTCGCAGGATCATTCCTGCGGGGACAACAGACGCGCGGCACCATGCCGTTGCCAGGAAGTTATGCTGGGCGACGCTCTGGCAATGGGGCTGGAGTTTTCAGTCCCATTGCCAGAGCGTTGCCCAGCGTCACATCCTGGCGACGGCATGGTGTGTTACAGGGAGGAATGGTCCGGCCGTAGAGCATGTTTCTCCCACCGGATCACAGTAAGTACTTGGGAACCCTAATGAAACCTGGAACATGAGTTCTAGGGCTTGACTTAGGGTAGGCATCATATTAGGAACTTTCTGCGTGTATGTGTGCAAGGGTTGCATCCTAGAACCTTTCAGGTAACAACACAGTTCCTCTGAACATGTGTGTCTAATTCTCACATACCTGGCATCAGGAATTTCCTGACTAGGGAGCAGTTTTCTGTTCCTGCTCCTCTCTTTTTAGACATTAGCTACTGGTTTGTCCTCAAGAAATTCCACTGTATGTTCTGGCTTCAGTACAAACTAAGTACATCATTAAAATTTTACTCACACTGTTACATAAGCAAGTCTTCATACATACATGCAGTGCACAGCAGCTTAAAATTAGTGTCACTCTTCATTTTCAGTGAAGCCCTGCAAAGCCATTAAAGGATTATTTTGCTGGGTTGCAGGCTACCAAGAAGACACCCTTACAAAAATTCTGTGACAGCCAGACCAGCAAGGCCACATTTCCCTACCAAACTAGCTTCTTAGTATAATCCCCTTTGTAGTAATGCATCTTAAATGCAGTTGGACACCACCACACAGTGACATACTGAAAGCTAATCCACGGTTTTGAAGAACTGTGGCAGAATGTTGCTTCCTTCACCTCAGAGATGCCTTCCTGCTTCCTTTTTACCATAGCAGTCCTCTGTTTTGCAACAATTAAGGAGGTTTAAGTAAAGGCTTAAGTGTGCAATCCACCTGTGAAAGCTAGACAGCTGCCTTGATTTGGGCCTGAATTTCTTTGACAGACACATCTCTATTTTCCTTTTAATGGGTACTTTGCATTGCTAAACTCTAGTCTCAGTCATTTTGTACACTGCTACAAACCTTGCTGTGACCTTCCAGTTATTACTTTTCAGAGGTTTGAACTCACAGATATTACATTCTCTGTGGCTCTGAGTATTTGCTTCTACAAAAAAATTTCATCTCTCTCTACGAACACTTCCAGGTAAGATTTGAACATCTGAAAACTGTGATTTGGGTGGATATATCATGGTGAACATTGACATTTTCTCTTAAGCAGATGTAATCAAATACTGTTGCTTACTTCTGGAGAACAAGCAAACATGCTGGTTTTGTTCACAATTTATCTAACCTTGTAAAATGAGTTACTTACAGCTATCCTTTAGTGCCAATAGGAATATGGTTCCCTGGAGTCTTGTTGCACAATATATCGCCACCTCTGAACCTTGTGATGTGTTTCTAAAACAGATGAAAAATCCCTGGAGTCTTCTGGGTTCATTAATTGCTTGCAAATAACGAGACTGTGGAAAATAAATTTAACAGTACACTCCTTTTCTTAGAATATATCATGTGTAAGTAAACATCAGTCCCCAAGTCATGAGAGATTTTTAATATTTCCTCTTAACTTACAGTTTATAAATTAGCAAGTATTGTATAACAATGTTCTGTCAAGAAGGCTTGCTGGAGGCCTTTTTAACATCTTACATCTATAAATGTTAATAACTGTTTGAAAGAAATCCTAAAGTGTTCTATTTCCAAGTGAAAGTTTGATTAGAATGCCTACATGGATATATATGACATCCAACATCAGACCTGGTATAACTGTGTTGACAGCAATAAGAAATTGTGTAGGTATGGAACACCTTATTTTTACCTGTTCCACTTACATAAATAGCTTTCTCCATGTTGAGGAAACACTGCCAATGGGCATGCTGCCAAGTGGGCAAGTGTGGGTCAGCTGAGGTACCTCAAGTCTGGAGACACCTGACGCATTGTGGGCTGGATCCAAGGGGCTTATCACGCACCACTAACCACAATGGCTTCTGCAGGCTTCTCTTTGCTGTGGGAGTTTGGATAGCTAATCACCACTAACCACAATGGCTTCTGCAGGAACTTCATAGTCAACCTGGGTCTCTTTGCTGTGGGAGTTTGGATAGCTAAAAATGTAACAGATATGAATTTGATTGCATAGCCGAGATTATGCGAGGGAAGTAGATCTGCACCAGGTCGGAAGACGTTTCGTCTTGCTCTACGACCAAATAAGTTGAGATTCATCACTGCATTGTTCCTAAGTTGTGATGTTATCTTCCACACAGCTTCTGTTTTTAAATAACTTGAGGCATTAGCAGTCTAATTTGAATGCATCTTATTTGTTGTTGTTTCTTTTCTTTATAAGCTGCTGTGACTGATTGCATTTTAAAAGTTCATAAGTGCTGTATAAACACGTAATGGACTGTAATGGGTTAATGTTCACAGAGCTAGAGAGCCTTGAGTGGCAGGCTGCTCAAAGGGATTTGATTGGTTACTGTCAGTTGAGTAGAAAGACTTGGGAACTGACTGCTGAAGAGAACTCAGTTTGAGTTTAGCCCTGATCGTGGAAAGTTTAACTCTGACTGAAGAGAGTTTAGCTCTGACTGGAAACAGTTTCATACTAATTGAGGACTGAGAACGTTGGCAAGGAGGTGTAGGTGGATCAGTGAAGACCCCCATTCAAGCCAAGAAAAGGGATAGATCTTCTAGTTAGAAAAGAGATTCCCTGCCCAGTTGAAAGGGAGATAGCTTTAAAAAGTGGAGTAATCCCTGGTGTGCTCAGCGAAGGGATTTGGATGCTTGTTAGTGGCCCCGGTCACACTGGGGGAAAAGGTGCGGCTGAAGTGTGGCTTTTTTGAGCCGCATCAAAAGAGACGTGTGGCAGTGGGATCAGACAGATCCCCTGAGCCACCACGCAGTTGCTCCCCGGCACGATCAAATGCCGGGGGGGGGAGCCACAGATCGGTGAGCGAGGCAGCCCGCTGTGCATGTGCGCGCCTGCGCAGTTTGGCCGGGGGCCTCGCATGCTGCCGGAGACAGGTGCACCGGTGATCCCACAGCTGCCCCTGCTGCAGATTTTCAGATAAGTAGTAGTGTTTTGTAGGGGTTTTTTTGATCCGCATCTTCGGCCGGAAGAGTTGGATCGGGGATGGATGCGCGCTGCTTCCCAGATGTTGCGGTGTGACCCCTGATCTGCACCCCCGATCCGTCCCTCTCGCGGATCAAAGCCTCCTGTGTGACCAGGGCCAGTGTATCCCTCTGCTTTCTGAACCAGCAAAGTCAGTTAAACTCAAGAAAGTATATTAGAGTGTTTAGGAAACACTGAAACAAAAGCCTCTCATCTCTAAGATTCTAAGACTGTGTGAAAACTTTAAAACTCTTAGTTGCTGGAAACAAATGAACTGTGTTTGTGAAAATATTCCCTCAGAGTTCTTATTGATTTACCTCAGACATTTTACCCCTGATTTTGCATGATTCCCCCCCCCCTCTACATTGAATAAAATATTTTGTTTCTTTTTAAATGTTACAAAGCTTCTTATGTGCCACTTCAGACGTTTAAGAGGGTGATATTGTCTCTTCCCTCAAGTTCCTGGGTTTAGCCAGCATAAAAAATACAGTAAAACAGCCATAGATCTCCATAGTGAGACGTAGATCTTCATAGCCATAGATCTTCATAATGTAATTTATTGGCACTGGGATGTTCTCCCATCATGGCCTTTTTAGGTCAGCAATGGTTTAAACCTGGTAGAGAAATGAATCAATATTTGGAATTTAGATGGAAAAATATATTTAGAATTACAGATCTTATGTTTAACAATAAACTAGGGACACAAGCTCAGTTAGAACATAAATATGGAACTGTATTACATTGGTTTCAATATCACCAAATAAAACATATGTTTGATGGTATAATCAAAGATATTATTATAGATAGAACTTTAACCCGTTTTGAAAAAATTGTGGAAATCTATAAATGGTTCTAAAGGTATTATTTTGATTATTTATAGTTTGTTAAATAATAAAATATGGAATCAGGTAACTTCCATTCAAAAGACCTGGGGAAAAGAATGTAATACCCCTTTTAATGAAGGCCAGTGGGACGCTATCTGGAGCTCTTTCTCTACCAATAATATACTTGTTAGACTACAATCTTTTAAAATATATACTAGATGGTATTTGATACCTAGCCGTCTGTTTCTATGTAAATTTAAAGCCAATCCCTTTTGTTGGAAGGGGTGTGGACAGAAAGGAAACTTTATACATTGTTGGTGGGCATGTCTGAAAGTTAATGCTTCTTGGGAAAGGGTAATTCAGGAAATCTGCAAAATTACAGGCCATAAGATTCCTAATTCCCCTGAATCCATACTTTTAAACCACTGTCCTGACATAAAGTTAACTAAACAACAAAACAAAATGTTATCTTTGATGTTATATACAGCAAAATCACTTTTGGCTCAAAGATGGAATACTCCTGGAGTTCCAGATATCAACCAATGGTATTCTCAAGGTATGATTAAGAAGAATAATTTTTTAGATAAATGGTTTGTGTATTTTGATTATATTTCATCGAACCAAAACCAAAAGAATGTATTACCCCGTAAATACAAAGACATAGTATTTTATTGATTAGTATCTAAAGAATATGGTTGTGATTTACTTGGTTAATTTTTCATGTGGCCCTGAAGGCTAAAGGTTAAATTTTGTAAGAATTCTAAGTATTGTTAATGTTGTGTAAAAATTTAATAAAAATTTATTTTAAAAACATTAATTACTTAGAGTGGGTTAAATTGAACCCATGAATTGGGTGTAAATGTTGGTTTGCATTCTACTGCAAATGTGGTTTTAGTTTCTGTTTTTTGATTGACATGTTCTCCGTCCCGTATAGTTGCAATTCTGTGTATTGTTTGTATGTTATCATTAAAATTAAAAATGATTAAAAAAAAAGAACGGTTTAGAAAGAAACTTGGGCAATGGTTTAGGGACTATGGTCTATACTACTATGTATAACGTACTGCTGTAAGTAGGATCCTATGATGTAATTTTTGCATCATTTAACAGGCCATTTTAATAGTTTTGCTTTGCTTTGGTTCTGTTTTCAGATTTCTGGTTGGCTCCAGATTTCAACAATGTATCTGTGGGACCACCTCTCCCCCATGTGCCCTGAAGAGCTCTGTGCTCTCCTGAGCAACATCTGCTGGTAGTCCCCAGCCCGAAAGATGTCAGCTTAGACTCAACCAGGGCCAGGGTATTTTCTGCCCTGGCCCCAGCCTTGTGGAACACACTCCCACTCAAGATCAGGGCCCTGCAGGATTTAGTGCAATTCTGCAGGGCCTGTAAAATGGAGCTGTTCCACCAGGCCTTTGGTTAAGGCAGCGAATATCTGAAGATCTTGGCCTCCACTGCTCACACTGCCCAGGAGAATTGCCTGGGTGAACTGCCCTCGTATGAATTGCCCTCTTAAAAACTGTCTTGGCATCTACTTAATGGGCTCTGTTAATTAGTCATGTATGTCCAGCACTTGTGGGAGGGTTGGTGGATGCCAGAAATAGAGTCTGTGCTGTTGTTGGGTTTTGAAATTTTAATTCTGTGTGTACTGTATTTATTATCGTATTGTTACTCAAACTGTTGTGACCCACCCTGAGCCTGCTTGTGGGGATGGCAGGATATAAATTCAATAAAATAAAACAATACAAATCCTATTGCATTGTTTATTGGATGTTCCATTCCATTGATTGTATTTACTCTGTGTAATCCACCTTGAGTCCCAGTGAGAAAGGCTATCAATAATGTAGATAAATAAATGTATGAATCTTGACAAAGTCTCAGTCCCAAATTATCAAGGACTCCGTGTCACTTAAGCCAAAGCCTGAATATTTTTAACTAAACTACTTTACACTATTTTCTTCAAAGCACATATGAAACTAAAGAAGCTAATTGCTGGGGACATGCTATTTTCTAGGAAAGTGAATTCAGATTGGTTTTAATTACATGCTCCCCCTCTCCATAGCAAGTAAAACCTTTTGTTCAAGCTTATCTCCAAAAGCCAGAAACAGCTGTCTGTTTTGTATGCATAACTAGATTCTCACTACATGGACCTCGATTACAATTCTTTTATTTTGCTTTTGTTGCTTATTTTCTGTGTCTGATAAGGGTTTATTTCTTGTCACAATTGTGTATTTCTAAGTTACCTGTATGTTCCGAAAAATAAGACAGGAAATTAATGATGCTAGCATTCAAAGGGCATGTAAATTTGTGCTGTATTCTGTAGTTATATGTTCGCCATCAACACCGAAATTCATAAAGCTTTCAATAAGACTAGTTCGTTGAAACAAATTGTAATTAATAGATTCTATTGTACATTATTTTCACACAGAAGAAGCAGTGACTGGAAATATTAAATTACCGTTAAACAGCTGGGATAATAGAATATACATATTCAAGAGGAGATATAGTGAGAGCTAATATGTGTTCTGTTTATTCATAGACTTCACCTTTTACTGCCTATATTTTTAATATGCAAGTAAATGTCAGATCTGAACAAACATTTCCCTTTCAAACAAGATTGTAAATTTTAATACCTGATGGAGTATTCAGGGTTTCAATTTCCATAAAGGTGAAAAGAGGTAAAGCTGACCATCACAGAGTGTAAACAGAATAGCTCTGACTTTAAACCACTGTGTTCAGCTTTTGGTGTAATGAATAAATCAGACATTTCTTTTTGAAGGTCAGGTGAGATTAAATAATTTTTTTGCCTTCTCTGAACACGTCCAAAAAATGTTTCCTACAAGGCATGGCTATTACCATAACAACTGTGATTTTCACAATTATCTAGGGGTTATGCATAACTGAATATGTGCATTCTCTTTCCATAGGTGACCATAAGTAATCTTCATGTTTATTTATTTATTTAGTTAGTTAGTTTATTTTACAATGCATATATCTTGCCTTTCTGCCCTCACAAATTAAAACATGCATAATAAAATAATATTTTTAAACTATTAATACCAAAAACACACATCATTAAAACAATTAAAAAAGAGCTAAAATATATGTGTGTGTGTGTGTTAAGTGCCATCAAGTTTCTTCTGACTTATGAAGATCCTATGAATTAATGACCTTCATAACATCCTATCATTAACAGTCTTGCTCAGGTCATGCAATCTGAGGGCCGTGGATTCCTTGATTGAGTCAATCCATCTCATGTTGGCTCTTCTTCTTATCCTGTTAACTTAATCTTTTCATATCATTATTGTCTTTTCCAGGGACTCCTGTCTTCTCATAATGAGATCAATGTGCAAAATAGCCTTGGTTTAATCATTTATTTTTGATATCTTTTTTAAAAAATTGGAATATAGATTGATGGTTTCCAGTCTGTGGGCCATAGTTTTGTTTTCCATATTTGTTGCCACATTCTTGTTAAGACCTTGATGGACTCCATTACTGTGCCTTAAAATAGCTCTATTGATATCCCATGTACTCCTGGTGTTGCTCTCAGTGCAGCTTTCACTTCACTTTCTAAAAGTGCAGGTTCTTCTTCAAAAGACTGTTCTTCAAAGGAATCTGTCATCATTTCATCTCTCCTGTATAGTTTTTCAGTGTATTGTTCTCATCTTCTCTTTATTTTGTTCTGTTCAGTTAATGTTTTTCCATGTTGATCTTTCAGCATGCCTAACCATCCTTTACATTTCTCTTTGATTTCTTGGATTGTGTGGAACAGATCTCTTGTTCTTCCTTTTTTTGTTGTTCTCTTCTATTTCCTTACATTGGTTATTATAATACTTCCCATTGTTCTACATGCCACTTGCTGGAATGCTGCATTTAGACTTCTGAATCTATTTCTGTCACCTTTTACTTTTGCTTCTCTTGTATATTTAGCAATTTTAAGAGTTTCATCAGTCACCAATTGAGGTTTTTCATTGCTTTTGGTTAAACAATTGTCTTTGCTCATTCTTTCTTGATAATATATCTGGTTTCAACCCATAGTTCTTCCGGTTCCCATTCACTTGAACATAGTAATGCAAACCTGTTTTTTATGAGGACTTTAAACTCTTCAGGAATCTTGTTTAGATTGTATTTTGACACTGCGAACATTTTGATGTTTTTTCCTCAGCTTTATTCTAATTTTTGATATTAGGAATTCATGGTTTGTACTACAAACAGTTCCTGGTCTTTTAGTAAAGAGAATGAAGGTTCTCCATCTTCTGCTTTCAATTATCTTAATTTCTAATAGCCCCCGCATAGCCCCCCTGTCTGTGGATAGCTAAATCTACAGATCGGGGTCACCTGGAGGCTAGGGGGATTTAAATCTCCCCCAAATTCAACCCCCCCAAATACACTTCTAGAAAATGCTGCAGCCCAATGCCGTGGCAGAGCATGATACCAGCTGCTGCTTCAGGCCTGGTAGCAGCTGATGCCAGCAGCCACTGTGGGCCTGGTGGAAGAGGACAATGGCACCCACTGCAGGCCCAGCTGGAAGAGAGGATGCCAGCAGCCACTGTGGGCACAGGCACTGCTGCAGCAAACACCAGCAGCCACTGTGAGCATGAGCGCTGCTGTGGTGGACACGAACAGCTGCTGAAGGCCTGAGATCAACAGGTGAGGATGCCAGCAGCCACTCCAGATGCTGGCTGCCAGGCACAGTGTTGGGTGGTGGGGTCTGGATTCCCACCTCATGAGTCTCACGGGCCCCCCACCTGTGTAATCTGTTTGATATCTATGTTAGCCATCCAGTGATGTCCACATATACAGTCATCTGGTTGCCCGAAAGGGGTTTGCAATGAACAAATTGTTGTCTTCACAGAATTCTATGAGTCGCTCTCCTGCTTCATTTTGTGCTCCTAGCCCAAATTTTCTACAATATTTGATTCTGCTTTGTTCCCTGCTTTTGTGTTCCAGTCACCTATGGATATCAGCACATCTTGTTTAGGTATGTGATCAATTTCCACTTGGATACTTGCATAAAAGCTTTCAGTTTCTTCCTCTTTAGCATCTGTAGTTGTGCATAAGCTTACATTTTGATAGCCTTTCCTATTTTTTTTGTTTGATATTATTTGGCCAGACTTTGCATTAAAGCCCCTGATTGCTCGTGCTACATCTTGCTTCACTATTAAAGCAACTCCATTTCTTTTTATGCTTGTCATTCCCTGAGTAAAACACTTTGTAATTTTCTGACTGAAAATATCCTAATCCAGTCCACTCACTCCCAAGATTGCAATGTTTAAATGTTCCATTTCTCATTTTACAATTTGGGATTTACCCTGATTCATACCTTTCACATTCCATGTCCCTGTTATATGTGCTGTACAGCTCTGGGCTTTCCTTTTGCATCCATTCACATCAACAACTGAATGTCCTTCTGGCTTTAGTCCAGTTGCATCATTAAGAATAATACCACTTGTACTTGTCCTGAGCTCTTCCCCAGGAGCCGAATGAGTGCCATCCGACTTGGGGGGGGGGGTCCTGTCTTCCAGCACTATATCTTTTTTCATTTTGAATTGCCTCGTCATAGGGTTTTCTAGGTAAGAGATGATCAGAAGTGGTTTACCATTGCCTTCGTATGTGCAGTACTAACCAGGGTTAGCTCAAGTATCACTGTCATTGTCTATTATAGATCCCCTGCCAGAGTCACCTTCCACTACTGCTGCTGCCCAGTAGCCACCCTTCAAGGATTCCTTCACACACACACCCCATCAACCCTGGAATCATCTGTCTTCTTCTGATAATGTGGCCATTGACTCCTGAAGGGGGTGGATGCATCTTAGTCTCCTGCCTCTGCCTTGAGTGACTCTGATAGGAGTTTAGCCTCTAAACTCCTCGGGGGGTATTGCTCTGAGCTTTGCTGACACAAACAAACCCCCTCACCACATTAAGGTGTGCATCGGGGGGGGGGGGTAGACATTAAAAATAAATGTTTCACACCTTCTAGACACAAGCAAATATAGTGAGACTGAAAATAGAATAGAATCCATTTGAAACATAAGATGATTGTCCTAAAAATAGATATCTGTCATTTTGATATATAACATGAGAAACATAAAAGAAGTGAGATAGTGAGTTGCCATTCTCCTGCCCCGGTTCTTTTCTGTTTACGGGGTGGGGGGGATTGGCTGTTTATTAATGTGCAGGTGACAGTGTACAAAAATGACAAAGTTACAGAGCCATTTCTTTATGAATTTTGCTGCATTTTACCAAAAATGCAACCATGATAGAAAGGCCGGGGGGGGGGGGGAGGGGGGAGTTGAGATCTGAAAGCTGTTATGTCCCAAGAGCTTTTCTTTTTCCATGAAAAAAACAGTAAGTGGTAAGTGACTAAACTTTGGGAACAGTGCTTACTAATGTGCAGTCTGCAGGTGACAAAGTCCTTAAAGGACAAACTTGTATAGAATCTTCTCTGTGCAAAACTAAGTGCAAACAGGGTGGTCATCTTTCATTGACTGCAGTATAAAAGTTTATTATCATCAGGGCCACTGAGGCAGCTAGCAGATTAAAAAACATATGTAATAAAATAACATCTTTAAAACCAACAAAAAATCAAAAAAACAAAACTAGAGCTAAAACACACATACAAAAATGTTACATCAACAATCAAAACATCAGGCAGGAAGAAGGGATTACTGAGGGAATGCGCATAAAACAAAGAATCTTTGCCCACTGGCAGAAGAGGGCAACAGAAGGGGACAGATGACTCATGATGTCAGATAGTGTCTAAGGAACTAACAGCTAGAAAATACTGAAATATGTCACTAATGACATTCACCACACACAGGTAGGTGAGCAGAACTGAATGTTTTCAGAGATCACAAACAGATTGGGCGAAGGAATACTGTCATCGAATGCTTAAGTCAAGCACCAAATATTTACATTTAAAGGAACTTGCCTTTAATGTGCCTTTATAATCTACATAATGCTTCCTCTTTTCTTTGCCACTGTTGTTTAACAATAGTTCTGTGATCAAGACTGCTGAGAGTAGATTTGTGTGTTTCTCTCATTATTCATTATAATAACTATAATTATAATAATTTAAAAGGGGGCATTTCATAATTATTGCAATGAAACAAATTTCCCATCTAAACAACTTATGATGAAATAAACCACGACCATATTTAATTTTGTTCTGCTTCTTTTGTTATTGTTTTCTCTCTCTGACTGGAGCTGCGGTGGCTCAAGTGGTTAAGACGCTGAACTGCAGGCTGTGGAAGGTCAGTAGTTCAGCAGTTCGAGACCCAGGTGCCGCAAGAAGGAGTGAGCTCCCCTCTCTAGTTCCAGCTCCTGCCAACCTAGCAGTTCGAAAGCAAGAAATTGCAAGTAGATAAATAGGTACCACTTCGGTGGGAAGGTAACAGCGTTCCGTGCGCCTTGGTGTTTAGTCATGCCGGCCACATGACCACGGAAATGTCTTTGGACAGCGCTGGCTCTTTGGCTTTGAAACGGAGATGAGCACCGCAACCCTAGAGTCGGACTCGACTGGCTTTCGAGCAAGGGAACCTTTACCTTTACCTTTTTATTTCCCTAATTAGGGTAAAGAGAGAACAATGTTCCTTACAGGGAGGGAGGATGAGGCTCTGGATTCTCTTGATTGCAAACTGTATCCACTGTGGTACCATACACGTGTGAGGTATTCCAATCTTAAAGTATATGAGGTGGAATGTTGATTCATATATAAACTTATATCACATACTGAAGCTCGCCTGTTGCTAAGAGAGGATGTTTGGAGGTTCTTATGCCAATTCGGGTGACTGTCTATCCATTATTCTTTCCTTACTCCTTACTAGTTAAGCTGTCTTCTTGAATATAGTTTCTGTTCTCACTGTGTTATGGAGGGAAGTGACCTCAGCATGGTATAATGCCATGGAGTCCACCCTCCAAATCAGCCATTGTCTTCAGGGGAACTGATCTCTATCATCTGGAGAACACCTGTATTTTTGGGTGATCTGTGGCTCCCACCTGGAGGTTGGCAACCCTAGTTACCCTGCAGGAAATGGCTGCTTTGGAGGGTAGAGTCTGTGGCATTATACTCTATGAGATCCCTCCCTTCCTCAAACCCCATCATTCCCAGGCTCCACCCCTCAAATATCTAGGAATTTCCTAACCTGGACTTGGCAACCCTGTCTCCTTTCCATCCAACAGCCAACCTACCTGCCTTTATCTGCCCTTCTGTCTTAAGCTTTCCCTCTCAGCCCTTGTTAGCCTCTGCCTAGGAAAACTGTGGCCCAGTTGTGTGGTGTGTGGGGGTCTTCCATTGAAACTAACAGGAAATAATGAATAGAACACTGGGACAGGCCCACTTTACTTTACTTTACTTTACAATTCGATTTATATACCGCCCTTGACCCCTAGGGGGTCTTAGAGCGGTTTACAGGCATACTACTATGTAGTTATTATTCTAACCTAGGGCCACAATTCAGGGGGGAGGGGGCTGCCTACCGACACCCAAGCGGCGCGTTCTCTCTTTCTGTTGATATCCCGGGCGGGCTTCGGATGCTGCTCTCGGCGCCTCAGGCTGACCGGCGACTATCTCCGGCAGGCTCCTGGTGGACTCATTCGACGTGCGACCGCTTCTGACTGCAGCTTCGGCTTCCGTCCCTTGGGCTCCTGCCGTGCTGTGTCGTCTCGCCATTGCATCGCCTCAACTCCACCTCCATCCGGTTTGGCCACCACATCCCTGGGTCGCTGTTCCGCCGCCATTGCTGTTACTGTCGCCGCCAGCACTCCTGGCACACAGCCAGGAGGAGGGTGCCCCCTGCCACCTAGGGCAGGTACCCATTTGTCTACTTGCTTTTGCTTTCGAGCCGCTGGGTGGGCGGGAGCTGGGACTAGGGCTGGGAGCTCACCCCGGCCACGGTGGGTCTCGAACAGACATAGTGGCTGTTTGCTAACGTTGTTACTGCAGGCATTGTACTGCCTGCGCCACCGCAGGGAACCCTCAAGGACTTGTGGGGTGGCACCTCACTTTCCCCTGTATCCTCCTCAACACACTGTTCTCTTTCCCCCCTCCTGGCAACCCCCATATCCTCTCCCCTTCCCCTGCCTTATTCTCTCCTTCTCAGCCATTCACCAGCCTACCTTTTATCTGCCCCCCATCTTCAGATATGTTTATCATTTATACCCCATCTGTGTCCACAGTGGGGATCAAAGCAGCTTACATTATTCTCCTCTAGTACTTTTTATCCGCACAACAACCCTGTGAATTAGGTTAGGCTGAAAATATGCCATAGGTCCAAAAGCATCCAGTGAGCTTCCACAGGAAGATAGGGATCTGAACCTGGTTCTCCCAGACCCTCATCTAAAGCTCTAACTGCTATACCATACTGGCCTTCATAGGATGGTGCCTGCCAGTAGCAAGCAGCCAGGCTTAGTTGAGTCATGGAAGTCAGGTGGTATCAAGTCACCCAAGAGTTTGCTTCCAGGCCTAGGGTTGCCAGTCTCCAGATGGGACGTGGAGATCTCCCAAATTACAACTGAATTCCAGACAATAGAGATCTGTCCACTTGGGGAAAATGACTGCTTTGGAGGGTGGACTCTATGGCATTATATTCATATGAGGCCTCTTACTTCCCCTCAGATTCCGCCACAAAAATCTCCAAAATTTCCCAATATGGACCTGGCAACCCAAGGCCTGGCCACAATGAGTTCTCCCTCAAAGACCAAAACACCCCTGGAAAGGACCTTGCCTTCTCCCCCTGAATTTTTACTCAAAGAAACCCAGCCTGGAATACTTTGGTTGCCTAGCAACAGCCCTGAGGGAATCTGTTGCTTAAAGCTACAGGTATTCCTTTTATCATTTGGTTTTAAAAAAACAAAAACATTATTTATTTATTTTAGATTTCACATTTTCTGCAAACCTGGGGCCCTTTTCAAGTTTGCAGAAAGATCTGTCTTGCCCGTTCACAGCTCCAGTTACCAGATTTAGTATCCAAAGATTTGGCTGACTTGGCTATTACTACATAGATTAATAGAATAAATCATGAAATAGAATTATGAAAGTGAAACAGTAACAAAAACTATCAAAACAAGGCCATATGAAACAGCCCAATCATGGAACAATCAGTTTTGGATTTATTAATGAAAATGAAAGAAAAAAAACAATCTTCTGTATACAAGTCTAGCTGAGGCTTGCAAAGATTCTCTGTGGGCTCCTGCTTATACCAGCCAGGCTTAAACCAGGCATCATCATTATCATCATCAAAAGTGACAATCTGATTCATCCAGCTCCATGGTCCCCAAAGCTAACCAGGACCACCAGAATTTTGTCATTAGCAGAACCACCAGTGAAAATTTTATTAATTTAATTAACTGGGTTGCTGAAGTCAGGTTGCTTCTCTGCACTGCTGAAAGCTTCCAGTAATAAACATGTTGCATTATTAATTGGGACACTCCAAAACTGAACTAGGGACTTCTCTCGTGATCAAAAGACTCCCTCGCAGCAGCAAAAGAAGTCCAATACACGTAAGCACATTGCAGCATAATACAATACTTGTGTCAACATACTCTAGAGCTTAGATTCACTGAACAACAGCTGCTATAAATTATGTATTCTGTTTATATTCCCCACCCCCCAGAATAAAGATGTTTTCAGAGCCTGTTTCGAATTCCCATTTGAACAGAATGTAGTGTTGTTGAGATAAAACACATGATGCTTTTTGTCCTTTTTGTCCATGGTAACATTAATTCCATCCTTTCAACTAGTTCATGTTCAGGAGCTTAGAGCAATAAAGAAGATATATTTTTACAAACCAATCTGTACAGACAGAAATGCAGATAAGAACTACTGAGTAAAATGACTGGACAGATACTGAGAAAGAGTAAAAATGAGTGCAAAAGGTAAATCTAGTACACAATTAGCTTTTTCAGTAGGACTGTCCGGTGGCGCAGGCGGTAAATGAAGCCTGCAATTCCATCTGGCTGAACAGCTTCGGCTGTTCGAGCCCCACCGTGGCCGGGGTGAGCTCCCGGCCCATGTCCCAGCTCCCGTCCACCCAGTGGCTTGAAAGCCCGTTAAAGGGCAAGTAGACAAAATGAGTACCTGCTCTTAGAGCGGGGGGGGCACCCGTCCTTCATGGTGGTGTAGTAGCGGAATGGCGGAGCAGTGGAGCGGTGGCGGAGAACATGGCGGCGACAGCGAGTCGAGCGAGCGAGCAGGGCTGGGCTGACGGAGCACAGAGGTGGGGCAATGCAGCAGGCTGGAGCCTATTGGACAGAGGCTGCAGCAGGAGCATGCGCTGACGCGCCCTTCACCTGAGCCCGTGGAATCACAGCGACTGAAGGAAGATCTGCGCCAGAAGACCTGTGCCAGGAAGTTGCTGCCGCCGGATAGAAAATACCTCCCGCAGAGAGACTAAGAACAACAAGACTTCGCCAGAGGGTGCCTGTTAGGTCAGTCACTCCCCCTTCATTGTATGTGTAGCCCTTAGATAGGATGTATTGTATAATGTAATGTAAACCGCTCAGAGCCCTTAGGGGGTGAGCGGTATACAAATGGAATGTAAATAAATAAATAATATTCTCCAGCTTGCTTTGCCAGTTTTCAGAGTTAAGATTTCAATGGAGTCAAAATAGTTCCTGAAACACAATTGGTGTTTGGACTTTTGGACTTTTCCCCAGTCCTCTTTGGTGGTCATTGTTTCCAGTAGAAGCAGCTGCTCCTATCCTGTTCCCCTCTCCCTCAAAAACAAACAAACTGCTGCTTCCACCTTCTCAGTCAGGGATGATTGATGACAGAAAGTCAGAGCAATGATAATAAATCGTCAAGTGTTTTTGCAAGGACCGTTGAGAAGGTGTCATAATAGGAGGTGGTTTGCAGTACCTCCAAAAGTGTTTGTTTTTTTAAAAAATGATTTCAGCTCAGCACTACTTTTTTGGATTCAGAATTCTCTCATCCTTTGTCTCTTCACATAACCAATAAAGCATATCCTGTGCACATTTTAAAATTCTAGGTGAATGCGGCATATGTATGAATTGCAGGGTTGGCAGCTCTGAGTCAGGAACTCCCTGGAGATTTGAAGGTGGAGCCTGGGGAGGGCAGGGTCTAGAGAAGAGAAGAACCTCTTGCAGGCTGTACAAGACACACAAAACAAAGTAACATGGCACTGGAACAGACTCCTGGACTAGGTGGGCTATTGGTCTGCTGTTAAGTTTTTAAAGCAACATTTCAGGCACTGTTTATTCAAGCACTGTTGACACAAATTCAGAAATTCCAGGAAACCTGCTGCTCACTACAAAGAGATCCATATTACTTCATTGAATGCTTCTTCCTTAGTAAAATTGATTCCTATAGAAGGTAAACAAGATGTTCGGATGGAAACAGCCTTGGTAGATCTCATGCCTGGCAAATGACTAGAGGTGTACATCCCTGTTGATGTTCTTGAACCTCTCAGCGGTCTTTTATATGCGTAAATGTGGTATCCTTCTGGACGGACAACAGGCCTGAGGGAATTGCTACAGAGGTTCCACTCTTTGCCCCCCCCCCAGCCAGAATAATGAGACAGACAATGGTTTTGGAATTAAACAAGGGCCACTTTATTAACTATTTAACAGAACATTGCAGCAAAGACAACTAAGCAAGAATGGAACAGGCAAGGCAGGCGTCACTCCCTGACCAACCCCCTTGCCCTTAAAGGGCGGGTCACCAGCTCCGGCCATGAGCCATTTACTCTCTGGCTCATGACCAGCAGCCCAGCAACTGGTTGCCTCCTAGGAGCGCCTACCCCTGAAGTCTTCCAACTTGCAGGGAGGAGCCTGCCCTAAAAGGTTCCCAGAGGAGGTGATCACCATTCCCCACCCAGGATCCTGAAATCCGATGGCAGTTCCTGATGACCGCCTGTTCCCTAACAGGATATGCTGAAAGGTGGAAGGGAGGGGGGGCAGTTGATCCAGACCCCCCCTGGAGTCCTTGTAGGGGACTCCCAGCCTGGGGCGCAAGGGGTGCCTCTTCCGAGGCCACGGTCAAGGGATCGAGGCTCCCCTTTGCCCCAATAGGTCCCGCCGTCACAGTGCCATTATGACTTCAACAGGCGTACACCAGGTGAGCAAACAAGTGATCAAGTGAAATGACAAAGTTTTCCCTACCTCTGCAGCCAGCATGGAATGAAGCATGAGTGCAATCTCTCTTTAACTGGTTGCGGTTAAGTGTCTTTCCGAAGCCCCAAAGCTTCATAATGATGCAGGGGGGAGGGAGTCTGTCCCCCCACAACTTTAAACAAACTCTCTAAGCGACAGAAGGGGCTAGAGGCAATAGCGGTTCCGGATTGAATCAAGTAAAGCACAGATCCGTTTAAAGCAACTTCATAAATGAACTTTCAGTGACTTTTAGAAACTTTCTCTGAACTGTAAACAGTGATTTCTCGGGCAGAAAAAATGGCGACAAGAAGGAAGCACTCTCCCAGAACTGCGAGATCAGCACATCCGGTTGCTAAACCGGAAGCGAATACTGACCTTCCCAATATGCTGGCTACAGCACTGCGCCCTCTGTTGGATCAGATGACTAACCTCAACAATAACTTCGAAGTACTCCAAAAACAGCTGAAAGAGACTAATATAAAAACAGAGGAGACAGCAAAAGCAGTGAAAAAGGTTGAAGCCAAGTCAAAAGCAATTCAACAAAGGCTAGAGGTAGTGGAGAAAGAGAGGATCTCTGACAAAGACCAGCTTTTAAGACTCCAAATCGAAAAATCAACTTATACTCTGATATTTCAAGGTGTTCCTGAACAGAGAGGTGAGAATCTGAAGGAAATCTTAAGTGAAGCATTGGCCCCGATGACAGGTTTAACAGCGGATGTACTACAAAGTGATATGGATATGGTCTATCAAAAATATCCAGAATTTATTAAGGGGGGGGGGGAAACCTGCCTGGGGAGATAATGGTGAGATTCTCAAAGAGATCTATAAGAGACGTAGTGCTCAAGGGCACAAATGGAACAACTCTAAAAATCAAAGATGAAGAAATTAGAGTCTTAAAAGACATACCATTTGAAATAAGAAGGAAGAAAAAACAGTATCAAAACTTAACTAGCTTTTGGCAGAAAAACTCCACACCATACAAATAGATAATACCTGAGGGACTTGTCTTCAAATATAAAGACAAAAAAAGAAAATATTAACTCTGTCTTTAAAGTGAAGGCGTTTTTGGAACAGCAACAAAGACCAGTGTAAGACAAGAGAGCAACAGAGGAAGAAGAATTGGAAGAAGAAGGCAACGCATATGGGTCGTAAAGTTCAGGAAGTATGGCAGGCAGTAATCCAGAAGAGGACTCCAAATCAGATAAAGGGGCGGCAGCCCCAAAACACCTGAAGGTCCAATGGAACTTTGATAAAAAGAAGCTCAGAGAAAAGAAGCCAAAATAATATAACCTTATAAGCTTGAAAGTTAAATTGTTTAAACTTTAACTACCTGATTTAATCATATAAATACCAGTTTGTAAGGAAGCGATAAGAAATAACTCAATTCCATTAATTTTACTATAGAGGGAACTTTGTTTAAGCTAATGACCAATCATTTTGAATGATCCTTGTGTAGCTTATATTTTAGTTTAGTGTTGTAGTGTTTGTAGAGTTGTTAGTGTTTGTTGCAAGAAAATAATTAAAAAATTATATATATATATAAAAAAGAAGGAAGCAAAGCTTGAGCAGAGAGAGAAGAAGGAAAGGAAATGGTGAGATGAGACAACCAGGAAACAGAAGGATGTATGGTTTATTGACAGATAAGGGCGAATAAGACAAGAAAAGGAGAAGAGGGTGCCAAAGGCCTGAGGGCGCTACCAAGAAATGCAAAATGTTTCCTATGTAGAGTTATAATGACAACAGTCTCCTGCAACATTTATCTTTCAGCCCTTCTCTTATAAGTCAGTTTTATAGATTTTTTTAAATGCTGCTGCTTCTTCCTATTATATTCTAGTTCCTGAATTAGTTGTCCCTTAGTAACGTCTGGGTTTCCTTGTTTTCTTTAATAACCATAAAACTAACGTTTCTCAAATAATACACAACTTGATCTCATTGAATTTATTATTGCATCCTATTTTTTCAATGTGCAATCCTGTTTCTATCATTTCTTAAATGTTTTTTAGAGTTATAAGTGCCACACCATCAGGGTTGGGCAGGGCCAACACACCCTCCATAGTCCCTCTTGGAAACCTTGATAGGCCTCAGACTAGGGAGGCATAGAGGTTAACAGCACCCTAGATCTTTCTCTTCTAATTCTACTGCCCTCCCATGTAGCCAGTTAGCTAGCAGGGGGATTAGCCTGTCTTCTAGAGTTCCCATTCCTCAGGTGGGGGTGGGAGATACCCCATTTTTGCGAGCTTCTGCCTATCGGCGGCCAGCTGGCCAGTGGGAGAAAAGTCCCCTACCCCCCAAACAACACAATGTGCTCACACCACCCGGAAGTGACGTAGGCATGTCAGTGATGTTGGGGAGTGACAGTCTGATTTTTGGGCAAAACTCTATGGTTTGAGGGTGATTTTACCATAGAGTTTTGCCCCAAAACCACAGCATCCCACCTATCTTCACTGATGTGCCTGTGTCACTTCCAGGTGATGTGTGCACATTCAGTAACGTCCCCACCAATTACCGGAACACCCCCCAAGTTCCCCTGCCAGTGCGACGATCAAACCTGGCAACCCTACTATCCTCCCAAGCTTGAGTCCCTTGGCCTTATGAGGGACACTCCCTGGGGTATACTCGCCCCTTCTTCTTCCTGCCTCCCTGAGGTTTGCCCAACCTTCCTGTGTTGATTGGTAGGAGCTATTGCCAATTAGGTGTGATTAGGCCAGGCCAGCCTCCATCCTTGCCCTTCACTTCTTTTAAATGGCTACCCTGCCTTCCTCCAGCCAGCTGGTACCGGTACATTGAGGCTGAGTGTCACCCTATGCAGTGATGTTTCTTGTTGTGTCTTAACCATCGAAATACAATGTTAAACTTGAAACCTCAGCCGGATTCTAATCTGGAACAACACTATTGGCTGAAGCATGTTCAGTAACCAATCAAATGTAAGAGAACTCTGCTGGAGAGAACTGTGTTTATTGGTTGTTATATCTGTAATACTATTGGACCTTAACTATGTGAGGGTGTGGCAACACCAGCCCGGGAGAGTTTAAAAAGAGCTATGCTCCACTGTTATCGGGGTGTGTGGAGTCATGTGTCGTCTGATGCTGTGTGATCTTTGGAAGTTCTTGTTCTCAATAAAGCTGATTCACTTTGTTACTTACTTGGTTGTTGAGTTGCATACTTAACATTTCTCGCCCAACCCTGCTGGTTTGGATGTGCCACTGGCCTCTTGGGTAGGCATGGCTTCAATGGGCCTACCACCTGGAGGGCAGACTGCCCTTCTGGGTCAACTGGGGGGAGGACTGAATTCTGCTGTATGCAGGCCATTGCCAGGCAGGTTGCTAAAGTTGGACCACTCTTCACCTTTGGTAAATATGGGGGTGCTGAGTCTACCACCAGACAAGAGTGTAAAGGGAAAGATGCACACACAAGATTTGGAGAAAACCCACCTATTTGTCATAGGAATGGGATCTATAACAGGTTAACCAAAGTCAGGAGAATATTTACTGAAGTAAAGCGGACTGCCAAACTCCATCCTCGGGGACAAAATGGAGACCTTGACTGATTAGATAAGAGAATACTTATTTCCACAAATTTCATTTGAAAACATTGAATCAGAGACATGTGCTTCATGAGGTCTAAGGATGGGACATGATTTGATCAGGAACAGCCAGATTTCTTCCCACCTCCTTACCTTATTCAATTGTTGCCCTGGGATACAAGAAACACACTGCAGCTGTCATATAGATTATGGGCAAAAGTACATGTCATCCAAATCTGTTTAAAACAAAATCTGGGAATTTCAATTCCAGAGACAAGAATTCATCTGAGCCTTTCCTTCAGCAGTGCAGCATAGTATGAGTCAGGAAATCTCAAATGCCCAGCCTGGAACTGACTGTAATAATGAGCCATGCAAGCTATGCCACTTAGGCTGAAAGGAGAAAAAAATCATCTATAACTATGAAAGTCACATAAGTCTCATTCTTTTCCTTTGATCCTTAAAGGCAAGATGCTTGGAGATCCATCTACAGAGGGTTTTTTTAAAATTGATAAATACCAACCATGCCCCTCTCCCAGTTCAAAACACACCACTAGTATAGAGCTAAGTACTATGACTCATGTTCATGTGGCTTTGTGCCCACTGCTGGCACACACCCTATTATGGAGAGGACTGCTCAATTGGATAGAATTATTACTCATCGTAGATGGCCAGGTGATCGCTAATTTACAAAGCCAGGAGTGAATTGCTTTAGTGCATTAAGTTCTACAGTCATATAGTTTTGGTCCATGGTCTGATTTGCTATTGTTTGCATTTTTTTTAACTAGATAAACGTAAATGAAATAACCAAAGCAGAACCCTTGGTGGATTTCTTGCCATAGTGTTGTAAGACTTTTGCTCATTAGCATGATTAATTTTCACATTTTTCAAAGCCTGAAAGTAGATTTACCTCAGCAAACATAACAGTGCTTGTAATGATTCCTTGTTTTGATGTGTGTGTGTTCCTTTAAATGTTAGTTTGACTGCAGTAATGCAAGGAGGATGATAGGGGGATATGTGTGTGCTGTGACTGGCTGATAACTGAGAGTGCGGAAGGAGATGTTCTGAGAGGAATCTTTGTGTGTGTGTTTTTATGACAGAGTTGAGAGAGAGTGAGGAATTTCAGACAGATGATATAATCTGGAAGAGGAACGGTTCCCAAACGGTTTCTGTTCTGTCATTTCAGACAGAACCATTTTAGAACCGGTTCCCTACCGGAATATATTTGTAATTTCACACACAAACACTTCTGTACCGTTTAGGAAACAGGGCTGAAGCGTTTTACCTGTCAACTGCTTCCAAGTAGTCTTCAGTTTCCTCTCCCAGTTCCGATCCGCTTTTTCCTGCCATTTTTCGCCCATGTGGGTGATCTCTGGCTTTTTTTTTTAATGTTCACTTTACAGTACTATAGATTGCTACCATGTTTTCCTGAAAATAAGACACTGTCTTATATTTATTTTTTCTCAAGAAGACACACTAGGGCTTATACCACAAATGCATAGAAATCCTGCTAGGGCTTATTTTTTGGGTAGGTCTTATTTTCGGGGAAACAGGGTAGTTATATTTTACATGTTCCTTTTTCCAGAAACCTATTTTGTTCTTATTTAAATAAACCTATTTTTGTTTAAATATCCCAGAATTCAGTACAGTGCTTCCTCAGGTCCACATAGTCCTCTGAAATGCCCAGTTACACTACCAAAGGAGAGAGATATGGAATTTTAAATTCCTGGTGGCAGCAGAAACTACCAAGTTTATATATACAAAGTGTGAATTAAAAGTAAAACAGTTTCCGCTAAAAGCAAGCACGTCACAGAGTATAATTTAAAGGAAAAACAGTCCCCCCAATAGGAAGGACACCACAGCGCTCACCTTGATCAAAAGCTATGTTAAAGACATTAGACTCAGTACACTATGAGTCACTTCACATCTAGCTGATGCATCTGGTTGTGTAGTAGATATACATGCAGGTACACACCATATATACTGTAACATGTGACTTGTGCATCTATAAAATGTCCACATGTACTGTACTCACAGCTGACTTTCTTGACACTGGAAAAAAGCAGACCTTTACAGATTGAACTGGTTTTACTGCACAATTCCTGATGTCTGAACTTTCTCTTGCAAAATCAAGCCATTTGGGAAGCTAGAGAGCACACAGAACCGAGAAAGAGCTATCAATTTGTCAATCCTTTCCATGTCCAGGCCCGGTGAGGTTTCTCATTTGAAAAATTCATTTAGCGGTGTGCGCTTAAGCTAGGGTTGCCAGACCTCCAGTCCGGGCAGGGTTTTCCCCAATTTCTGGGGTTCCAGCCCACCACCAGCCAGCTGGTCAGCAAGGGAAGCCCCACCCCCAAATAGGCACACTGCCCTGAAACCTTCCTGTCACAATGACATTGCTTGGAAGTGATGTCATCATGTCAGGAATGTTGCGGGTGACGCTCTAGTTTTTGGGCAAACTATGGTTTTGAATGGCAAAAAAACCATAGAGTTTTGCCCAAAAACTAGAACAGCACCCCCCAATGTCCTCGATGCGATGATGTCACTTCCGAGTAACATCACTGCGCGCGCACACCAGAAGATCCTGGAGGAGAGGCAGGATTTCCCCATCAGCAGCGAGGACCCGGCAACCCTAGCTTAAGCAGACCTTCACCCCATGTGTTTCTCTTTAAAAAACCTTTTAAAACCTTCCAAAGAAAGACACCTATGTTTTATCTGTTTTCTGCCTACAGCTTGTGGCACACATGGTTGGGAAAGGGGTTAATTAAAAAGTTGTTTCTTTTCAGAGGGGGAGGGAGGCAGTCTGAGAATGATGCCATGACTCCAGCTTCTTACCAAGCTTGTAAATAAAAACATCAGCACACAGGACACAGAATGAGGCTTCTCTGTTCTCGCCCCCTAGCTTTGAAACTTTAAAAACATTTAATTTTTTAAAAGCACAGTTTAGAAAAAACTGCTATCATAGCCACACTACAAATCCCAGGAGCCTCGTTCTGCGATCCCATTGGCTACCAGCTGCCAGGAGTTTGAAGCGATACTTCTCATAAGCACTTGTGTGCATGTTTAAAGGACAAAGAATAAACAAAAGCTCTGTTAGCCGAATTGCTCCTTAAGGGAAACAACCGGTACAGTTATTATTATCAGGATTCTTCCGTCGATGTTTACGGAGGATGGCACTTTCCGAGGTTCCCAATGAAAGACTGAGGCAAACTTCCTTAATAAAAATAATAGTTTACTGACACACTTCACTCAATAATACACAACATTCACAGACACACAATATAGAACTATAAGGAAGCAGAGGTGATTGATAGCTTATAGAGATAGCTTATAGAGGGGTGATACAACCTGTCCAGATGTGCAGAGGTCCATGGATTGTGGCCTAAACTCAGAGAGTTCAGGGGTGGACTGCCATTTTGGATTATGGCAGAAAACACATGGGCTGAAGCCATGTTTACGCTGGGATATACCCTATGGAAGACAATGCAGACCAATGCCTGGTCCTGAGTGCTGGTCTCAGGTGAGAACAATAGATTTCCTGGACCAATGATGAGTCCCAGGGGTGTGTGGCATCAGGATGGGCAAGGCCTAGATGTGACCAATGAGCTTCCAGAGAGGCAGGGTCTGGATTTAACAATAGAAGCCAAGTGCTGGGTGGCTAGTTGAATGGATTATCTGACCACTAATGGTCCTGGGCCAGGGTAAACAAATGGTGGGAGACGTCCCTGATTAGCGTCAGGAAGGATCGTTAATAATTTGAATGTTTGATTGGTTTATCCTGGGTCACCTGAAAATGGAGACCCCCTTTTCAGAACTGTGGCTAGCTCTGTGTTTCAGAACCAAGAGTGCCTTCCTTGACCTGAGTTTTGTGGGTCTCTGGATCAGGTTAGAAGTGGGGTGCCCCTGCTATTGGGGCTACCCAAGAGTAAAAGGCAGCGCCTCTGGTAACAGCTCCCATTCGTGGCTGCCGTCTGATCAGTCCTCCATGGGGTGAGTGCAGGGTGAAGCAGGTTAAGGATGGGATGTCTGATCAAGTTTCTCTGTTACCAAAAATAACGGAGAAATTTGAGGTGGGGCCAGACCATGCTAACCCTGTCCTGTGATCACAGCCTTTGTCAAAGCATTGTTGGTTTGGAAAGATCCAAACAGCAGAAGTAGCATAATCAGGGGTCATTTGGGGGGGACGCGGGGGGACGCCATCCCCCCAGGTGAGGTGTGGGAGGGTGGGGCCTGGAGCTCCCTGCTGGTGCCCGCTGGAGGTCGCCGCCGGCTGTGGGGAGGACACACTTCCGGTGATGTCAGGGGGTGTGGCATATGCTAATGAGTTATGCTAATGAGTCCCCCTAGCTCTTTTTCTACGAAATGACCCCTGAGCATAATAAGTAACTTTATTAGGCAACTTACCATTTGCTTTCAAGATTTACAGAACTTTCCCTTACACTGCAAATTAAACAGAAAGGGGGGGGGGTACAAAAAAGTTGTTTGGGTAAAGGCTTTAGTGGAAAGCATTTAACAATATGCAGTCATCTGAAGGTGGTGATTCTGCAAGAGACCTTAATTTGGTTTGTACTAAACTCCAAAGGGCTCATGTTGGAGCATCATCTGCTCCGCCTTTAAAAATATAAACTCTTTGTGTTATTTGGGACTGGCTCTTTCATTTCCTCTTTTCACAGTTTTCAACTTCCCAGGCCTTGCCTCAGTCAGTGGAGAAAATGTAATTTTGATCTCCGCCTGCTCTTCTTGTTTCTGAAATACTAACTTTATTATAGCCACACGTTGGTCATCTCCTTAGTTCATCACTCTTCACTGTCTTTGTCACTAGATAATTGCTAGTGGCACTGTTTCATGCACCCTCAGAGAGGGCAAGACCTCCATGTTATTAGTTGACTTAGAGGTTTTTGCCAGTTCTGTACTATGTTGACTACCTATTTCTCTTCACAGATCAGCTGTAAAAATAATTACTAAAGTAGGTGAACTGTTCTTTGTGTAAATGTCTGAATCTTCTGAAAATTCTCCCAAGTCACCATTATATTGTGTCTAACAGTATCATGAATTTATATTCAACACTATGAGTAAGGCCCATTGTGGGAAGAAATACAATGAGCTCTAGAAGGAAGCTCCAGGTGAGTGTCCCGGCTGTGACTGGTGGGGCAGCAGAGGGAAAGGGAAAATAGAGGGAGGCAAGCCATGTTTATTTCCTTCTGCTTAGCTATAAGGCAGGGCTGTCTCAAATACTTTTGCTGCCCCAAGTGGGTAGTATGGGAGGACAGCCTCATGGTAGCAGGTATGGTTCCCTCCAGCCCTGACTTATGTCGTCCCTTGGGACTCTGGACAGCTTCCAGCTCTGTCTCTGCTCCAGCTCAGCTCTGCTGCTTCCTCAGCTTCGAAGACAGCTCCTCAGCCTCTCAGCCACCGCAGACACTCACTGTGCTTCGGATACTCATTCCTCAACTCCACACGGTCTCTGCTCAGCTAGCCGCGGCCTGGGCCCACAACCCTGTCGAGGTTTGCGCGGTGCTAGCCCACTGCAAGTTGCGAGTGGTGTGAGAGTATCAAAGAAGATGTAAGTCTTATAGGCTTGGTGTACAACTATATACAATTTATTTACACAAGCCTCCACCAATATATTGCACAGAACGACAAAATGCTCACACAGACACCAGGTTTCCATCAGGATGGATGGTACATTGTACAGCATCACATTTATACCAGCATTGTCCAATCAGGACCCAATGCTGAGTCACTGTTAATTAGCTCTGCTATCAACTAGACAGAACCGGTTGGAGCCAGCTCTACTGACACCCTGAGCTGTCAGCTCCTGTCAAACAGATTGATATGATCTACAGCCAGACTTATAGAACACATGGATGTTGACCTGTAGATTTGAGGGGTAGAGCCTGGGGAGGGCAGGGTTTGGGGTGTGGAGGGACCTCAGCAGGGTATAATGCCAGGGTCCACTGGCCAAAGCAGCCATTGTCTCGAGGAAAACTGATCTTGGTCATCTGGACATCAGTTGTAATAGCTGGAGATCTCCAGGTGCCACCTAGAGGTTGGCTTATGTTAATTCAGGGCTAAGCAGTGGCTGTGAAAGTAGAAAAGCACCTCCTCCTATGCCATGTTTTCTGGGTTCCAAGGGACTGGAAAGTGGTTCCATAGCCAATTACACGACTGCCAACTCTGGGTTGGGAATTACCTGTAGATTTGAGGGGTAGAGCCTGGGGAGGGCAGGGTTTGGGGTACGGAGGGACTTCAGCAGGGTATAATGCCATAGAGTCCACTGCCCAAATTAGCCATTGTCTCCAGGAGGACTGATCTTGGTCATCTGGCGATCAGTTGTAATAGCTGGGAAATTTTCTGTAGAGAAAATGATGTGCTGTGGCTGGGGAACTTGGTGATTTCTGGGAGATCTCCAGGCCCCACAGGGAGATTGGCAAGTCTACAGGGAAGATTGGGATATGTATTTTACCTCAGGACACATTCAGTGACTCCCAACAGCAACAGCAAACTGTTTAGAATGTTAGAGGCAAAGGCCAATCAGGCCACATATGCAAATGACCTCTGTGTTCCAACAATTGGGGGGAGAGGAACAGCAAACTGTTTAGAATATTGGAGGCGAGACTCAGGCAACACAGCCAGCGGATAGGGACAACTTCAGAGTGACAGATCAGGGAGTCAACTGATTTTGGAGCGTGTGGAATATTCAGGAGAGTCGATGACCAAAACAAAATTATTATATAGAGAGATGCCTTAATTAATTTTATTTTAGGGTAATGTTGGACCTTATTTGTAAAACAACTGAAGATTTATTCTAGGTAGTTTAAATAACACTCCATTTTTAAATTGTGGTTGTATTTTTCATAGTTTGGGGGAATGTGCTCTTGACATGGTATTACTACTCCACCTTTAAGGCCTTTGGTTCCTGCTTTTCTGAAGGAACACTTAGTCTGCTTTTGAACATCATGAAAACCCTGTAATTAAACAGAGATTTGTCAGCATCATGCATGATCACAACTTCCTTGTTGAGCTTATGTGCTTCTCTTGTTCCTCCCACCTCTCATCTTCCCCTAGAATGCAACGCTTGATGAGCTTTTCCCAATTAACCTTGAGTCTCAGCAAACTGAGGTTTGTTTCCATCAGCTAGCTACAATTCTAAAGTACCATTTTAATGAGCAAGTCAGTGTTATGTATACAACCACTGTAAAATTGTGTACATGATATGAAAATACCTTTTAGGCATCTAGCAGTCTTTCTTGTTTTGATACAATTAGTCATTTCCACTGATCACTGGAGATAATCATAAGACTTGTGAATCACTGCATGTGTTATGTAACAAATTAAAGCATGAAGATACCAGTTACAGTTGCCCAGATACAATTCAAGTATAGCCTCTTTAATCAAAAGAAATTCAAATCTGCTCAGCTGCTAAGCAGACCTTAGGCAATCAATGCTTTAAGCAATATTTTAACCTCCAAACTCATTATTAGTTTATATAATGGTTCTAGAATTATCCTAAGGCTTTCAGCTAGCTACAGTTAGTCTGAATGTCTTCAGTTAAATAGCAGCAACTCTTAAATAGCAGCAACTCTTAAATATCCCTTAGGCCATAAACATAGAATAATATTGACAATCACAAAAAGGTGGAATGGTGCATTTTCACCCCACAAAATCTTAAATTTTGGCCTCATAAGGTTTCATATCAGAACAATAACTAGTTCTTGCAAGCTGAATAATAAGTCTGGGACTTTTTAGTCTAGGAAAAAACGGCTAAGGGATAACATGATACAGACTTATAAAACTGTGCATAGAGTGGAAAAGTAGATAGAGCTTTTTCTCCCTATCCCATAATACTAGAACTTGTAGGTACCCAATTAAGTTGATGGACAATAGGTTCAGACAAAGGAAACACTTTCCCCCTCAGCATGTAACTAAATTCCGGAATTCATTGTCAGTTGGTGTAATGATGTCACAAGCGTTGATTTCTTTAAAAGGGAATTAGAGAGATTCATGGAGGGTAGTTTCATCAGAGGCTACTAACCATGGTGACTAAAGGGAATCTTGATATACAGAGGCAACAAACATCTGAATACCAATGCAAGGAGGCAATATCAGGGGAAGGCCTTGGATTCTATGTTTGTTGGCCCTCTAGGATAACTGGTCAGCCACTGTTTAAAACGGTTTGTTGAACTAGATGGACCACTGGACTGGTTACAGCAGGACTTTTTGTATTGTTATGTAGATCAGTTGAGCAAGTGAGTTCTTTTCTAATGCTTGGAAATATGCTTCATCAAAAATTGTTCTCCTTATTCCTAAAATAAGGGAAAGAATCAAATGGAAAAATGCTACTACCCATATGAGCCAATTTATAAACCATTGATTAGTTTGTCATCCTAAACAGAGTTAAACCCTAAGCTCTAAGTCAATGAGCTTAGAACAAAATTTTGGACTGCCCTGGTGAGTCTATCAGTGCAATCCTAGTAACACTTTTATGGGACCAACCACATTAAATAAAATGGGACTTACTTTTGAGTAGACCATCTTGTGATTGTTCCCTAATATTCTACATAAATAATGCTATCTGTAAAAACTGAGCTCTGAATGAAAACTGAGGCCATGGGAAGCGAAAGTTTGAAGACTAAAATCCATTCTACCCAGTGTCTGAGGCAACTTAGCTGTATTTGTTTAATTAAGAGTTAATTTGCCAGTCATAAGTAATATTAATAGGTCTGGCACTGGGATATTGTTACATGTTTCTTTTATTGTTACACATTTATCTTTTTTGCAATATAGGTTTGCTCTTAGCTGCTGAGAAAACTTAACTGTATGAATTGTTGGTGACCAGATGACATATTCTTTGATAGTGTCTTCACATGATATATTTTCCTATACATGATCTATGCAGAATGGCTTGGGGGGGGGATATCCTAGGGTCCAATCTGCAAAGGGGGGGAGTGTGTTGAGTGCCCCCCATCACACTAGTGGCATCAAAACTCACCACAGAGCTCCCCAGGATGCCCCTCTACCTGCCCTCCAAGTTGTATGCAGATTGGCTTGGGGGGGGAGATCCTAGGGTCCAATGTGCAAAAGGGGGGAGTGTGTTGAGCAGCCCCCCTACAAGCTAGAGGCATCCAACTCACAGTGGACTTCCTTGGGATGCCCCTCTACATGCCCTCCAAGTTATGTGCAGGTTGGCTTTTGGGGGGGAGAACCTAGGGTCTAAAGTGCAAAGGGGGACTGTGTTGAATGACCCTCTGCAAGCTAGAGGCATCAAATTCACAGTGGCCCCTCTACCTGCCCTCCAAATTGAATGTCAATTGGCTTGGGGGAAGATCCTAGGGTCCAATGTACAAAAGGGGGGTGTCAAATGGCCCCCCTGCAAGCTAGAGGCATCAAACGTGCAGTGGATCTCCCTGGGATGCCCCACTATCTGCCCTCCAAGTTGTGTGCCCCTAGGAAAGTGCTCTCTGGGGAAATCACAGCAGACACAGGTTCAAGAGTGTGTTGAAGGGACCTCCTGCAAACTAGAGGCTTAGGGCAGAATGGGAGCTCTCTGGTTGGCAGCCAGAGTTGCCTATCAAGCTTTGGAGGGCCACTGTTGGTGTTTCCAGGGCTGCAGAAGTCCACCCCCCCCCACTGCCTGGACAATTGATTCATCAGTGCCAGCATGTCTGGCCCATGAACCACTCCCCAAAACCTCACAAACCTCCTTTAAAAATGGTTCGGTATGTGGACAGTTTGTGGGAGACTCAATCGCACAAACTGAGGCTCGCAAACCACGAACCAGGCCCGGTTCGTGATGAATTTTGGTTCATATTTCAGTTCATGCCCACCCCTACTAGGAACAGACCTAAACAAACCTTTAAAAATGCTTCAGCGTTCAGAAAATTTTAGAATTTCAAAAATTCTCTTACTGGTAAGCAAATAGCTGCAGATTTACCAGTCGATCAACAGCTCACAATAAAAGGGCTTTCTTCCATCAAGGGGCAGTCCTCGTTTTAATTCGACAAGCTTTCTCCTCTTTCCCTTTTGGAGCTGGGCCAACCGCTAAAGGCCCAAACTGTAGCATTCGCACCCCTTCCAACCCCAGGCAGGGGTGGTGGTGGTTTAGAACTCGTCACCGAGAGCAGCCTGGGTGCCCACCAAAAATTCTAAAATCTAAACAAAACTAAATTGGGGGGTTAACCCCTTCCAAAATAATAGAAGTTTTAAGAAACAAATATCCTCAGTGGCTGTTGCTAGGCAACCACAAAAAAACTGCCAGCCTTCAGACCTTGGATTCCATGAGTAAAAGGCAGACTTTTCCAGGACTGTTTTGGCCTTTAAGGGAGGACTCATGAGAGCCAGGTCCTACTGCAGCCACCAGGCAACTTGTTACCATGCAACTTACAAGACTTACCCAGGACTAAAGGTAAAGGTAAAGGTTCCCTTGCTCGAAAGCCAGTCGAATCCGACTCTAGGGTTGCGGTGCTCATCTCCGTTTCAAAGCCGAAGAGCCAGCGCTGTCCGAAGATGTTTCCGTGGTCATGTGGGCGGCATGACTAAACATTACCCAGGACTAGCTCCTTGCTATTCATCAACAGCAACCACCCCATAAAATCCAGTGTGGTTTAGTGATTAGAGATTCAAACTGGGATCTGGGAGAGCCAGGTTGAAATGACCACTCTGCCATGGAAGCACACAGGAGGAGAGGAGGAGGGAAAGCTGAAGACAAAGAGGCAGATAAATAAGGTTGGCTGGTGGGTGGGAAGGAGCGATGGAAGCAAGAACAGGGGAGAAGCTATGGGGGCTTTCTGGGAAAAGAACAAGTAAGGGGAGAAGGGGAAAGGGGAAGCACCCCCACAAGATTTTGCAGATCCCCCACTTGTAACTTTTAAATAAGGAGAGAAAAATAAGCTACAGCTCTGAGCATACTTAGAAACAATCTAATTGAAATCTTATAACACAGTAGAATTTGGGCTGATGCTTCTGTTATTTCTTGATTTAGCATCTAAAAAGAGTTGTGCTGTACAGAAAGTTTCAATGGACTGGCCCTGCTTGTAGTCAAGCAGCGTAAAGATTTATACTTGCAGAAAATATTGAGACATTGGGTTGGATCCCAAAGAAGATTGCTCTGTGGACAAACATCTTTGCACAAACACAAATGCTAAATTGTGTCTCTCCTATTTCTCCAGAACCAATTTCAAAAACTAACTCAATGGAATAATGTCAACTATCTGATGTACAGTGTCTCCTCAAATGCTGTATCACAATATTCCTTTATGGATGCAAGTGTAATATGCCGAATGATGCACCTTGTTTATCACATCTCTATTAAGTGAGTCAAAAGGAAAGAAAGGGACAGATTAATAGTTTAAATTAAAATAATTAACTTTTATATCATTGCTTATGAAGAAGTGCTGTCTGTAGAGAAATATACTTATCAAATAATTAGAAACAAGGATGCTGGGGAGAGGGGAGGAGCAGGGCAGCTCTGTGTACATGAGCATCCTTGAATTTGGATCCAACTCTTTATATGAAGAACTAGAAGGAAATCTCCCCAATTTATTAGCATAAGAAATTTGGGGGTCCCTGAAGCTTGCAGAGCTCAGTGCAAAAGAGAAATTTGCTAGGATAAAGAAAGAAACTATTACACATTCTGTGGATTTGATCTATTCCTCTGATTCATACATTCATTTAGTTTTGAAGGGCACTTGTGAACATTTACTTCAGCAGTTATAGTAGCCTCAAAAATGTCTTTGGATTGGAGTAATTACAGTTCTAGATGAATGTTAGCCTTACCTTCAGGCAGCCTCCTGTGGCAACATTTCATAGGCAGCCGCCCTCCTACCATAGTAACTTTTCTTTTCTAACACTGCCTTGGCACATTTGATTCTGATTCTCAGCAGCACTTAAGGCAGAAGAAAGCCAAGAGAGCCCATTAACTCTAATTGGGAGCCTGAAGTGAGGCAGTGAGGTGGCATTTCTGAGGAGCCTAGTAAGACCTGGTTGGAATATAGTCTGGGTGGTTGGAGAGTGGTAGCCTATATGGTACCCATCAGGTAAAATTCATTCACAGGCTTGGCATCAAGCAAGCATGGTGGTGGGTTCCAAGAAGCAGCTGGGGGGGGATATCTTCATTTATAAAGACAATCCTCTTCAGATTTTATTTGGAATAGTGGACACAAACTGGGATGAGAACTGGTTCAGATTCTGTTTCTGATGTCCAAGTTCTGAAAGGGTGATGGCGGGATTCATCAAATTACTTTTTTTTTTGGTACCCACCCGAGGGGAATATTTTTATTGCATTTTCTAATAACTACATACTAAAAACTACATACAGAAAATCCAGGGAAGGGGAACTACATCTATGGGAGAAAGTAAAGAAAACCCTCTAAAAACGCAAGAGATGGCGATCATATATATGTTTACCAATTTACCTTTAAACTTAAACACAAGTTAACTATCGTTGAAAATGATCATCTATTGGTACTTAACACCAGCCAGACTTCACAGAATGAACCCAGCCATTCCATCTATGTGCTGGAAACAATGTGGGCAGTTGGGAGACTTTGCCCACTGTTGGTGGTATTGTCCATTCATCCAAGACTTCTGGAAACAGATATTGATGCAAATTGTGATTATTAACGGTGCCCAATTACCTCCTTCATTAGAATCAGTAGTACTGGAATTAGGGTTAATAGAACTAGTCAGAAAGAGTATACAGATGCAGACTGCAATATTGATTGCAGTCGCCAGGATTTCCATCACGCAATTCTGGAAAACGAAAGAGGCTCCATCTTTATACTGCTGGCAAAACAAACTTTGGGAATACTTCGTACTTAGTCGAATCTCTAAGAGCACCTTTGAGGAAAATACAGCAAGTAAACACAACTTATTTCAAGCGACCTGGTTTCCTGTATTAGAATATCTGGCAAACAGTGGCATTGTACCAAAAAATCCTTTTTACGAGAAATTGTTACATTTTTAAGATACTGCATGATATACAATTGTATGTTACACTAATTCTAAAACTTTTAGTTACCCAAAAGAAATGGTTTTTGATATGCTCTCCTCTATTTATGTTATGTTATATATATTAATATATGGTTAATAATTGTATTGTTGTTGTTTGTTTGTATATGAAAATGAAAATAATAAATTAAAAAATGATAATCTAACTAAACATAAGTGCTTCATCAACATTTCTAATTTCATAAAAAGATTGTAGAACTATATACAATAAACTTCTTTTTAAGTATTCAAGAGCACTTTAACAATCTATTTTTTCCCCTTTCTGTGTCTCAACTGATAACCTTGTTTAGGACCCACCACCCCCAATTTAGAGTCAGAGTCTTCCTCAGAGGATCCAGCCTCTCCTTCTTCGCTTTCTTTGGCATCATCGGTCACACCTTCTCCTGTTGGACTGCTATATTGACGCAAAAATTCACAAGCCTTTTCAACAGAGTCAATCCTTTCTTTACCATTTGCATATCTGAAGATTAGTCCCTCGGGTGTTAAACATCTGTAGGCCACGTCATGCTTTTGTAGAAATAGAGCCAAGTCTCTATATTTCCTTCTTTTCCTTCTTATCTCAAATGAAACATCTTTCAGTATTTTTTAATGTCTTTTATCTTCAAGGTAGCTCCATTGGATGCTTTCAATAGTTGGTCTCTCACTTTTCTTCAAGAGAATCTTATTGTAACTTCCCCTGGCAGATTATTCTTTATGATAAATTCTGAATACGATCTATTGACCATATCTATTTCGCTTTGAAGTTGATCCGATATCATCTCTGCCATGGGCACGAGAGCATCGCCAACAATCTGTCTTAGATTCTCTCCTTTCTCTTCCTGGATACCTTGAAGTCTCAAGACATAACTTGCTCTTTCCATTTGAAGCTGTAATACTCGAGACTCTTCGATTTGACACTTTCCCGACTCTTCGATTTGACACTTTCCGCCCAGTGCCTGCAGTTTTTTGTCCATCTTTTTTGAGTTGGTATCAATCTCTTTAAGCTCCTGGTCCATTTTTTTCAATTTTCTGCATGTTTGCAGCCATTTGCGATTGTTGTGTGTCCAGCTTGTTGTCAATTGCCATGATTTTCTCCAGCAGAGGGTGAAGTGCTTCCGACAAGAGCCTTTGAAGTTCCACTGTTGAGTCCTGTCTAGGAACAGAACTTGCAGGGCTGGAACTTCCGGGAAGAAGCTTTGCTTTCTCTTGTTTATCTCTAGAGTCCTTCACCGTCAGCGGCACCATGTTTGAGAATTGTTTACTTTTATTAAAAGTTTGTCAAAGTCTCTGGAAGTTCTTTTGTAATGCGGTAAGCTCTTACAGTCTCTTTATTTTATTCTGGTCGCCTTTTGTAGTAGGCCCTCCCCCTTTTGTAGCTAAAACTGCCTGTAAACAGTTCTTAATGGAGGGGAGTTTCCTCCCCCCCTCATTTTCTTTTGGGAGAGCCATGCGCTTTTTCGTTGTTCTCGATTGTACTTAAACTCACATTTTCAATGATTGCTCGCTTGTGCCTAATATTGCTTGATCACCAAACGCTTGCTCCGGTGTGCTGATTTTGTTCCCATACGGGATGCTTCACGGTGGGACTGTCGGGGCTTGGAGTAGCCCCCCCTCGCTGTCTTTTCTCGCCAGGGGCAACTCTCTATTGCCCCATGGCTGGGAGCCCTTCTCCCGGGCTCCTGGGGTGGCGCGGACAATCGTGCCCCCTCCCAGCCATGGGCACTGGCAGACTTCTCCCAGAGGTCCGGGAGAAAGCTACTGCCATGGCGATCGCCAAAACCAGAAACTCTGGGATTCATCAAATTACTTGATCTTAATAGTTTTATGCAAAAACGCCTATGAGTTCTCCAGTAATGAAAGCCCCAATGTTTTCCAGAACAAAAACAAAAGGCTGTAGGAATACTAGGTCAGATCAAGAGCTAGTGGAAGACACTTGCTGACAGAGATCTTCCCTACCTCTTCTCTTGCCCAGCAACCCCTTGAAAAGCTAACAATGGAGACTACAGGATCCATGTAATCGACAAGCAGTGAATAAACTGGGTAAAATTGCCTCCATTTTGATATTGCACTACGATCACTAGAGTGAATTTCACATTTTAATCACTTGTTGTGTAAAGTATTTCTTTTTTGTCTACCCTGAATCTACTGCCCATCAACTTTATTGGATGCCCCTGAGTTTTACTGTTTGGAGAGTGAGATAAAAAGTTATCTCTGTCCACTCTCCCTACTGCATGCATAATTTTATAAACCTCTATTAATGCCCCCATCCCAGTTGTCAGTTTTCTAAACTGAAATGCCCCAGACTCTTCAGCTTTTTCTCATAGGAAAGGTGTTCATCACCATGGTTGCCTTCTTCTGTATTTTTTCCAGCTCTGTAATGTCTTTTTTGAGATCTGATGACGAGAACTTAACACAGTATTCTAGAAGAGGCCACACCATAGATCTAAAAAGGAGTATTATAATGTTGGTTGTTTTATTTGCAATACCTTTCCTAATAATTCCCAGCATAGAGTTTATCTTTTTGCACTACTGCAACACACTGGGTTGACACTGTCACTGAGCAATCCACCAGGACCCCAAGGTCTCTTTCCCCCTCAGTCTCAGCAAGTTCAGAACCCATTAGCATATACTTGAAGCTGGGATTTTTTTGTTTGAATGATCATCACTTTACACTTACCTAAAATGAACTTCAATTAGCACATTGTTGCCCACTCACCCAATTTGTGGTGATCCTCCTGGAACTCTTTACAGTTGGCCTTGGTTTTTACCACCCTGGATAATTTTGGAATTTGATTCTTTAGGAATTTGATTCTCGATGTCCCTGACAGCTTTGTTTTAACTATTCCCCTCATTTTTGTAAAGGTCCTTCTGGAGATCCAGTATTATTGTTTTGAACTTTAACGGAAATTTTCCATTGACAAGAATGCCAAACTTAATAGCATTGTGGTCACTGATCCCATTTGCTGCAACAACACCTAGATCTCTCACAGGGTCTTGAGCCCTTCTCAGAATCAAGTCCACCTCCCTGGGGGGCTTTATGGCAATTGCTCCAGTACACAGTCATTTATGATGTCTAGGTAGGAACCTCATTTTTTGACATGACTCCATGTATTTATCGAGTCAATGTGAGAGCCCCAAGACTTTATCTGCGAAAAAGCTCGCAAAAGCCTCACAGCCAAGTTCCAATTCCTTAACTTTTTGCTCACCCTGAGGCAAGGTTGTCAAATTCCGAATTACTCTAAATAATTGGGCCGGGCGCGAGCTCGCAGACGCAATCTCAGCCGCATAGAAATCCTTCTTAGCGGCCTTGACTGCCATCTCATAGGATCTCATAAACGTCCTATAAGATGTTCTCGAGGCCTCGTCGCGAGCGCGGCGCCACCGTCTCTCTAATCGTCTAAGTTCTTGTTTCAGCGCCCGCAACCCCTGGGTATACCAGGGGGCGTGCCTACCGTGAGTACAGAGAAGACGCCTGGGAGCGATCTCGTCGATGGCAGCGGAGAGCCGGACATTCCAGTCCTCTACCATCTCATCCAACAAGTCGCCAGGGGGCCTCGGATCCTGTAGAGCCCTCTGGAACCGCTCC
>NW_015172010.1:614457-614618 GCF_001447785.1 Gekko japonicus
TCTATGGCAGGGAGTGCCCTGAAGGAGTAAGCCTCCCGAACGAAAATAGCCACACCTCCCCCCACCCCCGATTCCGCGATTGGTGAAGGACCGAGTAACCCAAAAAGGCTAACTGTGTGAGAACCAAAGTCTCACCTTACCTCACCCAGGTCTCGGTCATG
>NW_015172010.1:618889-674869 GCF_001447785.1 Gekko japonicus
ATAACTCGCTGAAAATGTCGAGACAGTGTGTGACTGCAATAAAGAAGGCCAATGCTATGCTGGGGATTATTAGGAAGGGTATTGAAAACAGATCAGCCAATATAATAATGCCCCTATATAAATCAATGGTGAGACCTCATTTGGAATACTGTGTGCAGTTCTGGGCACCACACCTTAAAAAGGATATTATAGCTTTGGAAAAAGTGCAGAAAAGGGCAACTCGAATGATAAAAGGGTTGGAACACTTTCCCTATGAGGAAAGGTTAAAGCGCTTAGGGCTCTTTAGCTTGGAGAAAAGACGACTGAGGGGTAGTGGGCACTCCATGAACTTGCTGAGCGGTCGGGTTAGAATGGATAAAAGGAAGTACTTCTTCACCCAAAGAGTGATTAACACTTGGAATTCACTGCCACAGGAAGTGGTGGGTGCTACAAGCATGGATGGCTTCAAAAGGGAATTAGATAAGCATATGGAGCAGAGGTCCATCAGTGGCTATTAGCCACAAGGTATAGCTAGGGGCTCTGGGGCAAGTGATGCTCTGTCTTCTTGGTGCTTGGGGGGGGTCAACAGTGGGAGGGCTTCTAATGTCCTGGCCCCACTGCTGGACCTCCTGATGGCACTGGTATTTCTGGCCACTGTGTGACACAGAGTGTTGGACTGGATGGGCCTTTGGCCTGATCCAACATTGGCGTCTCTTATGTTCTTATGTTCTTATGTATACTCATAGCCAGCCAACAGCATTCCACTTCCCAACACACACCAACAGCCAGACTAATCACCATCTACTCATAATTCAACATCATCCCCACATTGGTGACTCTCTCACACCTCTCTCCTTTGTTGAACACCAGAGGGCTATGCTAAATTCAGTCCTCTGGGTACGAGATTCCCTATACTGTCCACCAGAGGTCCTCGTTGTTCCGAGATCTTCCGACTTTCTGCCACTCCTAAAACTGCTGGGAAGAACTTAGGCTCCTTCGAACATATGCAACCTCCATCGAAACAACACAAACAACACAGGGCAGCACAGGACATTCCGGCGTGGCCCAAACAGGCCCGGCCCCGATCACTCTCTGAGCCAGGAACCAGGACCCCCAAGCTAGGCCCTCCGCACCGCCGGCCGGCTCCCGATCTCCCCAGCCGAGTTCTTTCTTCGCCAGCTCTTTCTCCGCGCCGGACTCCCGCTCCTGGCCCCCGCTCTCCAAACCGCCGTCCCAACAGGCTCCCCGGCCGGCCCGTCGACCACCCCAGCGCTGCCGGGGGCACTCCGCGCTGCCCCGCGACACCTCCCTGAGGCCTCGCCGGCTTGGTCGACTCGATCATCTTGATGGCCCGGTCATACGATGTACCTCGAATAGCTCGCCCTGGTAAGCCTTGATGGTTTCGTGCAGTTTCTTATGAAATTCAATGCTCTCACCCAGTTTAATAGCCTCCAACCAGAGGACCTGGGCAAGGGGGGGGTCCCAGACCACTCCAAGGGGAACCCAGCGGGGGTGCACGGGGACGCAGTGCAGAGGAGTGCAAAGGAGCTCGGAGGGGCCTCTCAGATGGAAAAATTCGCCCGCCGGAGCTTCCGCGTCACTCCACAGTTTTCTTAGCCCGGTCGGCCCGGTCAGCCCTATACTGAGCCGAGGAGACTGTAATCCAGACCTTGGTTCCTGCGCAGCCGTTATTCCTTGTAGGCCGCACCGATGAAAAGTAAGGAGCAAAAAGCTCACAACACAGCAGAATATCTCAGTCCTCACCCGAGTTTTGCCCAGCATAGTCCATAAATAGGAGGGGGGGTCACGGCCTTTAGACCCCACTCTGGAACCAGCATAATGTTTAATATTGCTTAAAAGCGTAGGAGCTTGAGCACCGAGCTCCTCGCCACCGCCGCCATGTTTCCAATACCCTATATGTCTCTCTCCCTCTCTTTCTCTATGGGTCCTACAAATTCCAGCATCAGCTTTTTGAAGGTCTCAGGACTTTGCCAGGAGAAGAGCAAGAAAGACCTATTTCTGATTCTACCTTTTTACTCAAGCTCTGTTGCATCACACCCACTACTGATAAAATCAGCTTGAAGAAAAACAACAAAAAATTACTCTCCCACTATCCACATTAAAAATTAAGATTTCATTGAGGGGGAAAATATTTTAAAAACAAAACAAAATGAACAATGCTTTTTAATCACAGTAATGCACCTGTTAGAGAAGTTGGAAGATAATTCTGGCTTGTGTGTCTCAGACTTTAGAACAGAGGGGCACAAGCTTTTGTGAGTCAAAGCTCCATTCATCTATTTGACAAAGAGAGCTTTGACTCTTGAAAGCTCATACCCCCAAAATCTCGTTGGACTCAATTTGCTGCTGAACTTGAATCTAGCTGTACGACTGCAGAACAACACAGCTACTTCTGAAACTACCTTCAGATTTTAGAGAACATAATTCGTGGGGAGCCATTTTGGTGTAGTAGTTAAGAACGCAGACTCTCATCTGGGAGAACCGGGTTTGATTCCCCAGTTTTCCGCATGCAGCTGCTGGTGTGACCTTGGGTCAGTCACAAGTTCTCTCAGAGCTGTTCTCTCAAGGGCAGTTCTTAAGAGAGATTTCTCAGCCCCACCTACCTCACAGGGTGTTTGTTGCAGGGAAGAAAGGGAAAGGGATTGTAAGCCGCTTTGAGACTCCTTCAGGTAGTGAAGAGTGGGGTATAAATCCAATCACTTCTTCTTCTCTTCTTCTTCTCAGATATCAGATATACTTCATTTTGGATGGAAACAACTAGTGCTAGAAAAGCACAAAGAAAATGATCTCAAGGAAAGTAAACCTCAAACTTTCTTCAGCCACTTTTGTTTTATCGTTTTTTCATAACTTGATGGTATCATTGCCTGTTGCATGGTGTTGATGAGAGAAAAAACATTTCCTTTAAAAGTTGACTAAAGAAAATCCTACTGCTGCACAGATAGATACACCAAATTTGTTCAATAGTTTCCCCACAAATAGCTCTCTTTCTTTTCTCTGTATCTCACTTTGCAGGAGCTGATAATGCAGTAATCTTCTTCCTGTGGCTCTGGAAGGCTAGTTTTTAAAACCATGGAAATATATGCTAGCTAAAGTTGAGATCCTTCTGGAGCTAAAGTTAATTTCCATATTCAGTGAAGTGGGAAATAACTTGATAACAAAGTAAGCAGCAAAGAACCATGAGCTGATCTAATGTATTTGAAACAGCATATATGTGAAAACTAGGATGCTCTGTTTTGTCAAAGATATGGAGCAAGGGAAAAAAAGGTAATTACCTTTAACATTTTTATTTGTTTATGCTTTATATTTAAATTGGCCTGAAACACCTTTGGTAACTCTTTGCAGAGTCATACAGTTCAACTGCATAGGTGTACTAAGAATTAAGGGCTGCAGAGTAATGAATTATGTAAGTAATAGATGTGTAGACTTTTGGGTATTTCTTATGGTCTCTTTAGATTTGTCCTCAAACAAAAGAGGTAAAGGATAGTCAGCTCTCTAGTAATGGCTTGCTTTGTTTTTCATTTGAATCACCCACAGTTTAGTCTAGGCAAAACTCACTGAGCCTACCAATGAACTTATGAAAAGAATTCTCTGCTTGAAAATTGTAGGATGGAGATGTTCACCATAAAAAGATTTCCAGTGCTTTTGTTGCAGCATAGAAATCACTTTTAACTGTTAATATTATGCCATGTCCATCCACTGTAATTAACTTGTGTGCCACAAACACTAATAGTATTAAGCCAGAACCAAAACCAGAATATTGCAACCTCTACCAGACATGTTTATTATATCCATGTGTTTCTGTACCTGGATTACACACAGTGGTACCATGGGGTGCCTTGTTTTTTGAGGAGGGTGCAGCTAGCTTGCCTACAGAAAAAGAACAGTTAGGCATTGCCCACTTCTCCTGAAGCAACTTTGGAGCACAAATTTTTACAACTAAAGCTCTTTAATTGGACCTCATCTTCTAAGATCTTTGGTCCTGAGCAAATAGGGTTATCCAGGGGAAATCACCTCTTGATCATTGTATTCTCCTCTCTCACCTGATAAATAAATATATAAAAAGAAGAAAGGCTAAGCTTTATGCTGCGTTTCTGGACTTTAAAGGGGTCTTTGATTCCATCTCGAGGAACTTACTTTGGAGGAAATTTGACCATCTGCTTCCTGATAAGAGATTATTATTCCTTATCAGAAGATTGTATATGGCTACACCTTGTCAGATTAGATGCCCTCCCTCTGGAAGACTTACCCCAATTATTACTATAGATAAAGGGGTTAAGCAGGGCTGTATTTTGGCCCCTTCCCTTTTCAATCTTTTCTTAAATGACTTTGCCCCTTTCATGTCTTCAGTTGATGGCCACAGCCTTAGACTCAGCTCTGTGCATATCCCTTTACTGCTGTATGCTGATGACGCAGTTCTTTTATCATCTACTCATTTGGGGTTAAAGCGTTTACTTAATCACTGCTATGAATATTGTGTTGCCAACTATCTGGAGTTAAATATGTTTTTAAAGCTTTCACGGCCGGAGTTCATTAGTTGCTGTAGATTTTCCAGGTTGTGTGGCTGTGGTCTTGGCATTATAGAACCTGATGTTTCGCCAGTAGCTGTGTCTGGCATCCTCAGAGGTATAACACAGAAAGATGGAGAAGGTGAGAAGAAAAATGGTAGGCAGATAATTTACCAAGGTTCTGGTAAAAGACACACTTGCGCTTGTTAATCAGATTTTTCCAGATGACATAACAGCCTTATTCCACCATTCATCGTGTCAGGTATGTTGGGGGTCTTCTACAAGTGATTAGCCTCTCCTACCCAATGGGATAACAAATTCTATGAACAGATGGATGGGGTTGCCATGGGAAGCCCTCTCAGCCCAGTTATAGCAAACTTCTACATGAAACATTTTGAAAAAATAGCTTTAGAATCTGGAAACCAACAGTCTGGTTCTGGTACGTAGATGATACCTTTATCATTTGGAGCCATTTTTAGACCACCTCAACAACATCCAACATATAATTCACCATGGAAAAAGAAGTCGAGGGTAAACTCCCATTTCTAGATATCATGGTCATCCACAAAACTAACCCTCAATTAGGTTACAAGGTCTACAGAAAACCAACTCACACAGACCGTTATTTACACAGAAACTCCAATCACCACCCTCGGCAAAAAAGAGGCATAACCAAAACATTAGTAGACGGTGCAAAGCAGATATGTGAACCACACTTTCTCAATGACAAACTAAATCATCTAAACCATGCACTTCAAGCAAATGGCTACTCCAAGAATGAAATCAAAAGAGCGATTAAACCAAAGATAAAATAAACAACTGAGGAAAAAGTCTCCCACAGGAAAAGTGTTTTTGCTATATATCAAAGGAATCACTGATCAGATGGGAAAACTTATGAAAAAACACAACCTACACACAGTATTCAGACCCACCAGAAAAATATAACAGATGCTACAATCGGCAAAAGACAGAAGAGATCCCCTCACTTCTGCAGGAGTATACCGCATACCATGCAGTTGTGGACAAGTTTACATTGGGACCACACAGCATAGCATTCAGACAAGAATAAAAGAACATGAAAGATGCTGCATACTTGGCCAACCTGAAAAATCAGCAGTGGCTGAACATAACCTAACTCTCACACACACATACATAGACCTTTATTGGCATATCACAGCAGCAAAGCCTAACTCAAACAGGACACAGTATTTTGTTCCAAGACACTGAAAGGCTGGACAACACTTCCAATTACCATGTCAGATCACACAGGGAAGCCATTGAAATTCATAAACATAAACGCAATTTCAACAGGAAAGAAGAGAGTTTAAAAATAAATAGGGCATGGTTTCCTGTCCTGAAAAAACACAAAAGGCTCTACATCTGACAATAGCACTACAGATAAGATTAGAATTTCAACAGCCAATCCACATCAAAAGAACCTCCTCAGGAAACAGGAAACCTTCTCAGGAAACAATCCATATACAAAAGAACCTCCTCAGGAAAGCTCCTCCATTAGCATGTTCCTAGCCTGGGGAACTCCTACAAGATATTGACTCAGCCCTACCCCACTTCTGGAGTAGATGTAAATTACCTGCCTACCATTTTTCTTCTCACCTTGACACAGAGAGTACTCCATCTTTCTGTGTTATACCTCTGAGGATGCCAGTCACAGCTACTGGCGAAACGTCAAGTTCTACAATGCCAAGACCACAGCCACACAACCTGGAAAATCTACAGCAACTATCTGGAGTTAAATTATGAGAAGTCCAAAGTACTGGTCTTTTCGAACTCCTGGAAGGTTTATGACTGGAAAATCAACGGTTGTTGTGGGTACTGGTTCGGCTGAGGCTGACTCCTCCTCAGATGAGGAAGAGGCAGGGAGCAACTCAGCCTCCTCTGAAGTCAGCCCAGAAGAAGAACCCTCAACAGTACCTGAGGAGGAAGCATCCCCAGCAGTTACACAAGAGGTGCAGCCAGAAGGAGTGATCATTCCTGAGCCTGGGCCAGCACCCTCAGCTGCAGGCTCTCTGAGGCCAGACTCCCCACCTAGTTCTCCTGAGTGCCCCAGACATAGGGCACGCCAGAGGCTGACTATACAGGAGTGAAGAAGGAGTGCCAGACTACAATAGGTGGAGTTGTAAGTCTTTGCAGACTCAACTCCCAGGAAAGAAAGGAAGGATCTGCTCAAAAACCCTCTGTGCAGCTGCTTCAGTGTGGTAGCAACTCTGCGTAATCAGACCTGCTTCTGAGTGTGCAGCAGCTGCTTCTTGTCCTTGGAAACTTGCAATCTTGACTTGACTTCCTGGCTATCTGACCTTTGGCTTTGTTACTGACATTGATTTCGGACCCAACTTCTTGTGTATTGTCTTGATGGCCACCAGCCAAGATAGCACAGTTGTCATTCCTTGGAACAGGTTAAGATCCCTAAATATCTTGGTGTTCATTTTCAATACAACACCTCTTGGGTCTGTCATCGAAAAATGGCAATTAATATGGCCAAAGTAATTGCAGCAGCAGTTTCCAAATTTTATTTCTCAGGAAGAGGTAACTAGTATATACCTGCTGCTTTAAAAGCCATTAATGCCAGAATAGGGGCCCAGTTATTATATGGGGTGCCTATTCGGATTAATACAGCTGAAAACTCCATAGAACAGCCTCAGTCCTATTTCCTAAGGAAAATCTTTGGGGTGCCAATGTGTGCTCCCTACGCAGCTTTATGCCTGGAATGCAGCCAGAACATGTTGATAACTTAAGTGTGGCTTATTACAATTAAGTATTGGCTTCGCCTTCTTTTCAATTCGGACCCCTCTAGTTACACCTATCAGCTTCTATTAGGATCTAATGATTTGAACTGGATTACCTATGTAGAATCCAAAATTAAATCTCTGGATATCACCTTAGATTCCTTACTCCTTACTTCCAAATCTGAAGCTCTCTCAATTATAAGAGCCAATCTACTTTGCTCTGAGCTATATTCACTATGTAATGCCGCTAACAAAACCTGTTCACCCCTGTATTTTGGAATATCTCCTAAAGTCGGCCAAGTTGCCTCTTACCTGTACCAACTTCACATCCCCAAATTCCGTAGAGTTTGGCCAGATTCAATGTACTACCTTCGGCCTTATTATCTGGCCATTTATAGGGTGTGCCCTTTTCTGACAGATGTTGTCCATGCACAAATGATCATATCAAAACGATCTCTCATGTCTTGTTTCAGTGCCCCTTCTACCATGCACTATGTCTGAAATATCTAAATGCTACTTTGGCTCAATTGGAAGAATATCCTGATGGACTAAAGATCCTTACTCTTTTTGATAATCCAGACCTTGAGATAATGGAAACTGTTGCTAAATTCCTTTTTGGTGCCATTTCTATTTGCCCTTTATTTAATTGATTGGTATGCTTACGTGGTAATTCCTTTTACATCTGTTTTTTTGCAAGTGGGGCCCTTGGATGACCAAGGGGTAAAAGGAGTATTGAAGGATGATAGGGAAATGGCTGAGAAACTAAATGCATTTTTTGCCTCCGTCTTCACTGTGGAAGATGAGAAGTGCTTGCCCACTCCAGTACCACTGATTTCAGGAGGGGTGTTGAAAGACCTGAGTCAGATTGAGGTGACGAGAGAGGAGGTCCTAAAACTGATAGACAACTTAAAAACTGATAAATCACCAGGCCCAGATGGCATACATCCGAGAGTTCTGAAAGAACTCAAATGTGAACTTGTAGATCTCCTGACAAAGATATGTAATCTTTCCTTAAAATCTGCCTCCATTCCTGAGGATTGGAAGGTAGCAAATGTCACTCCCATCTTTAAAAAGGGTTCCAGAGGAGATCCGGGAAATTACAGGCCAGTCAGTCTGACGTCGATACCGGGTAAATTGGTGGAAACCATTATTAAGGAAAGAATTAGTAGGCACATAGATGAACAAAACCTATTGAGGCAGACTCAGCACGGTTTCTGTAAGGGAAGATCTTGTCTCACTAACCTGTTAGTGTTCTTTGAGGGGGTGAACAAACATGTGGACAAGGGGGATCCAATAGATATTATTTACCTTGACTTCCAGAAAGCTTTTGATAAAGTTCCTCATCAAAGGCTCCTAAGTAAGCTCAAAAATCATGGGATAGAAGGACAAGTCCTTTTATGGATCAAAAACTGGCTAGTTCATAGAAAACAGAGAGTGAGTGTAGGTGGGCAATTTTCTCAGTGGAGGGTGGTAAGCAGTGGGGTACCGCAGGGATCAGTACTTGGTCCACTGCTTTTTAACTTGTTCATTAATGATTTGGAGATGGGAGTAAGCAGTGAAGTGGCTAAATTTGCGGATGATACAAAGTTGTTCAGGGTGGTGAAAACCAGTGAGGATTGTGAGGCACTCCAAGGGGATCTGTCAAGGATGGGCGAGTGGGCGTCAACATGGCAAATGGGGTTCAATGTGGCCAAGTGCAAGGTGATGCACATTGGAGCCAAAAATCCTAAATATAAATACACATTGATGGGGTCTGAACTGGCAGAGACTGAGCAAGAGAGAGATCTTGGAGTTGTAGTGGATAACTCACTGAAAATGTCGAGACAGTGTGTGACTGCAATAAAGAAGGCCAATGCTATGCTGGGGATTATTAGGAAGGGTATTGAAAACAGATCAGCCAATATAATAATGCCCCTATATAAATCAATGGTGAGACCTCATTTGGAATACTGTGTGCAGTTCTGGTCACCACACCTTAAAAAGGATATTATAGCTTTGGAAAAAGTGCAGAAAAGGGCAACTCGAATGATAAAAGGGTTGGAACACTTTCCCTATGAGGAAAGGTTAAAGCGCTTAGGGCTCTTTAGCTTGGAGAAAAGACGACTGAGGGGTGACATGATCGAGGTTTATAAGATTATGCATGGGAAAGAGCAGGTAAAGAAAGAGGTACTTTTCTCCCTTTCTCACAATACAAGAACTCGTGGGCACTCCATGAAACTGCAGAGCGGTCGGGTTAGAATGGATAAAAGGAAGTACTTCTTCACCCAAAGAGTGATTAACACATGGAATTCACTGCCACAGGAAGTGGTGGCGGCTACAGGCATGGACGGCTTCATAAGGGAATTAGATAAGCATATGGAGCAGAGGTCCATCAGTGGCTATTAGCCACAAGGTATAGATAGGGGCTCTGGGGCAAGTGATGCTCTGTCTTCTTGGTGCTTGGGGGGGGGTCAACAGTGGGAGGGCTTCTAATGTCCTGGCCCCACTGGTGGACCTCCTGATGGCACTGGTATTTCTGGCCACTGTGTGACACAGAGTGTTGGACTGGATGGGCCTTTGGCCTGATCCAACATTGGCGTCTCTTATATTCTTATGTTCTTAAGTATTATTTTATGTTGCTGTTGTTTTTGTTGTACATGAATCTATAAGGGTTACATGCCAATAAAAGTAATTGGATTGGATTGGACTTACTTAGCACCAACAGCACATAACGGAGCAATGGACCATAGGATCCAACTCTTACCATCTGGCAGGTAAAGAATGGATGAAAGATCAGATCAGTCCTGGAAAAGTTAGTTCTCCAGTGCAGTTCTGTTCCCTGCCCTCTTGTTCCTGAAAGAACAGTTGGTAGCCATTTTCATGACCTCTCTATTCACAGCTGAGGAAACCCCTGCTGTGGTTGTAGCAATATAGCTGGAATATTGTCTGTTGGGACTTTACCTAGATTCACTGAGTGACCAAAATTTCTTCATACCAGATATAATTTTACAACCCCCCCCTTTGCATCTTCTCCATCCGTAATCCATTTATCTGTAGTGCAGATGCACAATCCTAAATGTGTCTCCCCAGCTTCCTTGAAGGACATGGTGCTTTCCATTTTCAGGGGAATTCAGCTGATGCTTGCTGACTCTGTTAATAGTGTAGGGTCCCCCCCCCCCGAACCCAGGATTACTACTGGAGAAACAAGTTAATGCAGATTCTGAAATAACCCCAAACCCCCGCTTTCTTCCAAATGACTTTACCCCTGAAGATGGCACCTTACCTTGAGTCAGCCAACTGTAGTGCATTCTACATAAGTCTCCCTTCAAAATCAAATTGAAAACTCCAACTGGTGCAAAATGTTCAGTTAACAGCAGCATGAATATTACACCCATTCTGCAGTCCAATGGCTGCCCATCAGATACTGGATTCAATTCAAGGTACTAACTATCCCGTAAATATCCTTTGGCTGCCATACCAGGCTTGCCTTACCTTAGTGGCTGGTGCTGTTGCAGTGCCCTCTGGCGACCTCACTGCTATGATGGCCTCCAACTCCTCTCTTGATGGTGGCTTTAGCTCTGGGCTCCCCCAGGGCCATGCTTGGGCCAATCGGGTCAGGTGAGATCTCAATTCCCACAAGGTGTAGAGGCACCAACTCTGGACACTTCAGACTTCTGCACTCCTTCTCCTATTCCATTGCTTTTATTTGGTGTCTCACTCTATTGATTATGTTGACATGCATTGGGTAATCCATCTTGAGTCTCAGTCAGAAAGCGGCCTATAAATAATGTAAATAAATAAGCCCCACTTAGTGGGATGTATGTCCTGGTATGTGTAGTTAGTATATAATCCTAAAATTCACATAAAAAAGCATCTTATCCAAATCTTGCTTGAATTGAAAGGGTATCTGGAGAGGTATTCAGTAATAATTAAATTCATTATAAAAGTTTCAGAAAGATGTAGTTCTGCAGCTTGTTAGCTGTAAACAATAATGTGCTTTGAAAACGGGGCATGCTTAATCTGCACAAAGTTCATCATTGCACTCATCCAACTGATCAGAAGCATGCTGTGCTTTTTATGTGATTTATTAAAAAGAATCATGGTTTAAAGCAGGTCTTTATTTTCTTTCAACAGCTTCCCTCATTATGTAGCTCTAGCTGTGCAGATGTGCAGTCCTAAACATGTTTGCTGAAAGATAAATACCACTGAGTTTCAGGGAGCATAATCTCTAGTAAGTGTTTTCGGGATTGAAAACTAAATTAATAAATAAAAAGTTTTTATTGGAAGAATAATATGAATCTTACTTAATTTGGAACTGTGTTTCAATTGATATCTGAGGACTGTATATATAAAGGAAAGATAATTATTTTGCTGAATAATAATCATTATATATTCTAAGAGGGAGGAAGTAGGAATTAGTGGGGGAGGGATTTCCTGTTGCCTGGCAGTTTCCCACAGGATCCCTGCTTATTCTTTGTCTCTGTCTGTCTGTCTGTCTGTCTGTCTGTCTGTCTTTCAGTCATTAAATACCCCTTGCTACAAAATTCTGAAGGTGGCTGATAGACACTAAAAATCATGTAGAAACTAAAAACATTGACAACATTTTCCACACAATTCTGTGTTTGAGTTGCTACTGAAAAGAATAGGAAGAGGAAAGACAAAAATGTTGTGGTACAGAAATCCATGATTTTTCTTCCTCCTTCAGTTATCAAAATGCTATTCACCAACAGTACAATCCTAGGCAGAGTTACCCCCCCTTTTTAACTTCAAGGACCATGGCTACTCACTTGGCCACAATTTCTTTCTACGGCAGGGCCCAAAATTACTCTGACCCCATCACTCCTTCACTGCCTAGAAGGACTTGGAGGGTTGGAGGAGCCCCCCGCCCCCGCTCCAGATACCAGCAGAGCAATAACCTTTTTGGTTTTGGTGGCACTCCTGCAGCAGCTCCCTGAGATCTGTTGGTCCAGCTTTGAGGCCGTCTTATTCCAGACCACCTTCTCACTCACCTTTTGTGGGGCCTTGTGTTGTAGTGAATTGGTCTTGTCCTCAAAGCATGATCATTCAGGTTGGGGTCTCAGTGTTTGTGATGTTCACATTCACAGGCAGGCCTTATTGTTGCTAATTAGAAAATCCAAGACAGATGGGGGGGCGTGGAGCACGCTTGTACCTCAGGGCAACTGCAGCCAGTCAGCTTTGCCCAGTCTGTACCACCAAGCAATACTATAACCTCTGGGCCCAACCTCCCCTTTTTATCCACACAGATGGTTCTTTACTTATCCAGTTTCAGTTTGCTGGCATCATGTGGGCAGGGCTCGCAGCCATCAGTCTTCCTCTGTCTATTGCCCAGTGCAGCTTGTCAGCCAATTGCATTCATTCTATTGGCCACTGGAGATCCACTGCTTTACTTATCATGCATCTATCCTCAAGATGGGTCTGCCTCTCTCTCTCTTTTTTTTAGTTTTTGCAGACTGCTGCAAGTTGGTGTGGATTGTCTGCCGCAGTATGGTGCACTGGGCTGGCTGTTATGAATCTACTTCAGATTGGGGAGCCTCATTGGGTCTTCAAGACCACTTGCAGATCTGGTGGTTGGGTCAGAGGGGGATGCGTTGACCGGCAGGCAGATCACCCAATGTCTGGATCCATGCCCTATTCCATACCAATGCTCCTATGTGCTATAATGAATAAAGCTGTGACCTGTTTTATTCCACACATGTCTTACATGCATGTTTTGTTATGTGTTCTGTTTCCTTTCACCTCCTGGCACCCTTACTTGCCCTTAGGACCGCAAGCACTGATGCTCCCTGGTGAAGTATCCCAGAGTGGACCTCACCTGACTCTCAAATGCTTGTGCAGTGCTGTGCTAGCAAAACCAAGCAGGAATTAGAATTTTACTCACTCACCAGCCAAAGGTATATTTATTTATTTAAAAGAGCAATTTATATCCTGCAGCTCCAACCTGAAACTGGCTCCTGAGGCAGTTCCCATAAAAGAAGTACACACTAATCAGCATGACAATGGAAATATTAAATGCCTACGAAAATAGTCAATAAAACCACCAAAATGTAGAGTTACTCTGGACAAGAAGCTACAATTAGGAGAGAATATGGAGGAACAGAATGGTTTCCAACTGGCAAAAGTGTCAGACAAGGATGTATTTTATCTCCCTAGCTCTTCAGTTTATATAGAGAACATATCATAAGGAATGCTGGATTAGATTTAGATGATGGTGGAGTGAAAATTGGTGAGAGGAGCATTAACAATTTGAGATATGCAGATGTCTTCACATTACTGGCAGAAATTAGTGAAAACGTGAAATGACTCCTGATGAAGATTAAGGCAGAAGATGCTAAAGTAAGATTACAGGTGAATGTCAAGAAGACAACAGTAATGACTACTGGGAATTTACACAACTTTAATGTTGACAATGAAGAAATTAAAATTGTTAAAGATTTTCTATTCCTTGGCTCCATCATCAACCAAGAGACTGCAGCCAAGAAATCAGAAGGAGATTGAGTAGATGGCCATAAAGAAGTGAGAAAGGAGCCATAAAGGTAAGGATGTGGGCCAGGTGTCTGTGTAGCCGGTGAATGTACAGAGTGCAGTGCCAGTACAATGTACCAGAGCAGTACCAGTGCAATGTACTAGGCCCAGCAAAACCCAGTGACTTCCCTTAAATGCTTTCTTTATTTCCTCAATTGAAAACAATAGAGGATGGGGGCACGTCCTTTGGGCACTCTGTACATGCACTGGTTCTGCTGGGCCTGGAAAAATCCCCCCACCTTCAGTTTCTACTGAAGGGACTCTGGTTTGACATCAGTCCTTTGCTGTCCCCCCCCCCCATCATTGGAAACAATGGCAGATGGGGACACTTTCTTTGGGGGGGCTGGTCCAATCATTTTGAAACTTGGGGAGTCTTTTGAGGAGAGGCACCAAAAGCTATGCTGAAATGTTGGTGCCTCTACCTAAAACAACAGCCCCTCCAGACACCTGGATACCCCCAGATAGATTCCCCATTGACTATAATGGTCCCACAGGCTATAATGGAGCCAGAAAAAATAGGATTTCCAAAAAATTTTTTCCAATATACCATACTGGTATAGGAATTTTTTTTTTGGGGGGGGAATCCTGATTTTTTTGGGGGGTCCAATGTATCTGAATATTAAAAAATCCCGATTTGTGTGTGCGTGTGTGTGCGCGCGTACCCCTACTAGCCTACTTCTGGAAGGGCAGGGCCTGCATATCCACCTCTATGAAGGAGGGTAATTTAAGGCCTCAGTTCACCTTCAGCTTTTGTTGGAACAATATAAAATTTAGACTTCAGCAATAGTTACTTGATTTTTGCCTTTCAGCCTCAAGCAGTACAGTAGTTCTGGTGATTTCCCCCACTGCATGTTGTTTTCAAGCTGTTTTTTAACGATACTGTTGCAGGAAAGGAGATGAGAAAGAAGTTTCTGTGAATAATGATCTATTTGCAGTCCTTAGAATCTGACCTGTATAATCCTAATTCACATATACAGGTTGGAGTTCATGATATCAACTGGCAACTAGCGAGGACATGTCAAATCAGCCAAAACCCAGAACATTCCTCTTAAGCCTTGGCTGTTTCCCTGTTTCAGCTGATCCAGAAAATCTTTTCCTTATTCTAAAGATCTAATGTAAATGCAGTGGCCAGGACAAGAACACCTTTAACCAGCTTCAGCTGGAGAGCTGACTGTGTCCTTTCCTGGGCAAAGAATATCTTGCTGTTGTGGTGGATTCCCTTGTAACATCTAGATTAGACTACTGCAATGCTGTCTGTATATGGTTGCCATTGAAGTGAGTCTGGAAGGTACAGAGAGTACAGAATGCCGTGGTCAGCTTGTTAATTGGAGTAGATCATAAGGTCCACATCATGCCACTCTTGTTGTACCTACGCTTTCTCCCAGTTTGCTTCTGAGCCCAGTTCATAGTGCTAGTATTGATCTCTAAAGTTTGGGACCAGCATACCTTAAAGACTGCCTACTCCCATATAAACCTACTTGGTTACTGCAGTCATCTTCAGAGGACCTGTTTTCTGTGTCCTTGTCTTCTGAGGCCATGTGGGTAGTAACATGAGAAAGGGCCCTCTTAGTTGTAGTATCAAAATTATGGAACTCACTTCCTACAGAAATTTATCTGTCCCATTTGTCTTCTACTAGCAGTTGAAGACTTTCCTTTTTTAATTCATGTTTTGTTTAGTTGTTTGTTTAATTGGTCTGTGCATGTGTGTGTATAGAAATATTGCTTTCTATTGCTTTCTAAATGCACATGCCTTCTCCTGTGATGACGTTCTGTATGACATGCTGTGTCTTTATTTCCTGTTGCAGGCCCAAATGGTCTAGTGTGAGGCCAGATGGCCTTAGCAACTTATACCCATGCCATATACCCACATTCCTTCACACCTTTATGCTAAAAGGTAGACTTTGATCCACACTAGGGCACATGGCCCGTGTCACGTACACCATGGAGAAGCTGGAAGCTGGGTCACCTGACTGCAGGCGGGGCCCCAAACTTCTATCCTATCCCCACACGCAGCTATGGCAACCAACAATTGGGCACACACCCTGTCCGCTTGTGATTGGCTGATGGTCACATCTAATTATGACTGGAATTGGGGTATAATTCCGTTGATCTCTATGGGAGTGAGCTCTTTTCACTCCTCCTGCCATTGCTTGTTTTATTGCACCTGGAATGCTGACTCTTGGAACAAAGAGCAACCCTTTTGTTACTGTGGGTCTGTATCTCTGAACAGACTGAGATTGCAACCCTGTGCAAGATGGGATTTCTCTTCAAAATCCCTTGGGATCTAACTGTTTTGTATACCTTGGACAATCTTGGACTATGGACACTTCACTTGGTAATTATGATGATTCATGTGTAGTCAGGGCTAATAGCCATAGGCTTTTTTATTTTGTATCCTCTTATAGTCTTTTTGCCATGCTTTGTACTGAATAAAGATCATTCTTATTTCTAATTGCTTCTGATGGTGTAAGTGAACTCCAAGGCTAAATCTTGTGTCTAATTCTGACCATGAACCTACCATTGTGAGAGAGTAAATAGTGTGCACCTCTGAGTAGAGCTGCTGATGTGTAAGTCCCAGATGCCAACTAAGGGGTTGAATCTCTTCCCTTAGGAAAGGTGGGAACTCTTGGAAAGAGTTTCTGGTGGCAAATTGTTGTGAAGACCAGAGAGAGTACAGACTATCTCGTGGTTTGTTGTTTAATGTGCTGAAATACTGGATTCCCTCGCAACCCTGGGCTGGGCTGAGTGGGTTAATCCTGTACAAGTTTGGGGCCCCGCCTGCAGTCAGGTGACCCAGCTTCCAGCTTCTTCATGGTGTATGTGACATGGGCCATGTGCCCTAGTGTGGAGCCTTAAAGTCTAGCTTTTAGCATAAATGTGTGAAGGAATGTGGGTATATGGCATGGTTATAAGTTGCTCAGGCCATCTGGCCTCACACTAGATCATTTGGGCCTGCAACAGGAAATAAAGACACAGCATGTCATACAGAATGTCATCACAGGAGAAGGCATGTGCATTTAGAAAGCAATAGAAAGCAATATTTCTATACAGTGTGTGTGGTTTGTGTGGGAGCAATGGTTGGCCCTCTGGTTGTTGGGACAGCCAGGGGGGTGTCATGTGCCAGGTGGAGATCTTGAATGGCCACTGGTGCCCAGACCCCTTGGAGGGTGAGGTGGGACAGGATCTGCAGATCACATGGGGGCTGTTCCATCACAGTGCTCAAGAGAAAAACAAACATGTACATTTATCAAACATGTGTATAAAAATGGGGAAATGTACTCAGGTTCTCTTTTCAATTATCCCATGACTTGTTTGGAAAACCCAGTTCCTATGCATACATAACCTAGTGATGTTGCCTTTCTCTTCCTACAGTTTCTACCAAGTATTCCATTGTACTGGCATCTGATCATGACATGTACCCAATGACAGGAGTCAGGCAGATAACATTTCAGACTGATTATTCCAGATGGTCTGCTAACTTAGCAAAACATCTGTGATATTTGTGTTTATTTATTTAACTGTATTTTTAAAAAACAGAGCACCAGTGAAGAATACTTCAGAAACCGCTGTTTATAAAAGCAATGAACTACTTTATAGCATTCAGAAATGTAGTGGCCAAAGGAATGAAAGTAAGGGAAGGAAAAGCAAAGCATTGAAAGAGCAAAGGGGTGGTTCTGTTACAGGAAGGAAGACAGCAGAGTTCAAATATAGGATAGGCCAATGCTAATAAGGGAGTGTGTTTTTAAAGATATATTCCAAGAGAAGATCAAGTTGTCATCGTGGATAGATTGGAGCTGTTGAAGAACAGCTTACTGGCCTTGGGAAATCAATGTGGAAACTTAGACTCTAATAATCTTAGGAAGACCTCAACACAACACACATGTAAAGCTCAAGATATATTACAGCTTCAACATAGGCAAGGAGAGAGGACTGAATTGGACAATATGTTCACTCTAGAAAATTTTATCTATCTAAGTGCCTGATAAAGAATAGGAATATCACATTCTATCTTCCACAATATACAGATGTATAGAATAATAAATGTAACATAAACGTTACCATTCTCCTGTTATCATTGCTATGGTTTCTCAAAAGATAGCATAGAAACCCTATTCCGGGGGGGACGGGGGACGACAGTCTGCACCTTCTGTGTGCTACCTTTCAAAGAAATAGCACGTTATTGCCTTTTGCCTGAGGGCCCCAGTTACCTTATATACCTGCCAACATATACAATCAATGAATTACATATTGCTTTGTTAGGCATCTCATTATAAATTCACTTGCCTGTTTTCCAGGATTTGACTTCTAGTTGCTATGGCTATATAACATAAAATCCTCAGCCAGTGATTAGATTTCTTTGCACATTGTCAACATCCACTGTATATACACCCTGTCAACAATTTTCAATAGGCAGTTTCAGAAGCTTCTGTCTCTCCTATGTGTTTTTAAACCAAAAATAAGCGCAGAAGGATTTGTCTTGCTTGACATAATGCTCTGAGAGCTTATTTACTTGAATGAGCCTCTTGACTTTCTACCTGAGTTTTCTAGATGGTTTCTGCTTCTTAAAACAATTTTGAAAACAATAATGCAGCAGATTAAGAAGAGCAATGCAGACTATGCTAACTAGAAAGCTGAATATTTTATTATTATTATTAACTATCTGGGTGCGACAAATAATGCCTACTAAGTTAAAAAAGCATTCCATGGCTATGGTGCTACTATGCAAAGGCTTCCTTTGTTTTCCAACAAATGTAACCTTTAAAAGGTGGAACTTCAGATTATGGGTGATGGGAAGTCTTCATCTCAAACTGAGTGTGAGAGCCAGTGTCATGTAGTGGTTACAGTGTTGGGAAAACTCCAAGGAGACCTGGGTTCAATCTCCTCTGTGCCATATAGCTACAGAATTAAACAGAATTAAATATTTTTTAGAACTTTAAGTATAACAGGCTCTAGCAGTATTTGGTTTATTTAACAGTCTCTAACTGACACCTCTTGCTCAGAATTATTGCATCAAAATATATGTGCTGTAGCAATCTTGAGTATGCTGGTCAGGTGTGGATTTGTAAGCTTCAAGCCAACTTTTGATTTATTGACATTCATTACAGAAATCTCATGCTCAGTGTTCTGAGCCTAGGACCCAGAGGAAAATGTGAAATAGTGGGGCATTGTGCACTTTTGTACATAAATTGCTTCATGTACTGCTCAAGAACATGAGAAGGCATCCTGACTCAAACTGAGATCAATGTGTTTGTCTACAAAACTATAGCTTCCCCAGAGGAATAACTACAACTCCTATGAGGCAGTGCAAGAATAGAGAGACAGCCATGTATAGTAGCCAGTATCAGCCTGCTATCTGGGAAGTCAAGGTTCAAAATCCCCAGTCTACAAAGGAAATGTGCTGGGTGAACTTGGTCTGGACACACACTCTCAGCCTAATCCACCTCACTGGCTTGTTGTTATTCCTCATCAAAATAGTTCACATGGCTTTCCTACTTAGAAAGACTGGATCATGAGGGCATGAATACAGTCAAAAAGGGGAGGCAAACCCAGTTGCACCCAGGAGAGCCACAGTATAACGAACCCAACAAAACACACACTGTAACAAGGCACACAAAAGTTCATACCCTGAATAAAACTTTGTTGGTCTTAAAGGTGCTTTGTATTTCTCCTGTGTGATTGAGGCTAAGCAAAGCAAGGCAGGAGGAAGGGGAGAAACCTCAGCCAGTGGAGGGGAAGAAAGGTTTGTCTTTGTCTCCTGTGCGATTGAGACAGCCTGGCCAGGAAGCAAGCTCTGGCTTGTTTCCTCCCTTCCCTTGGGAGGAGGAGGGGGAGGAGCCTCAGCCAGTGCAGGGAACCAAAGCTTCCCTATCTATCTCTCCTGTGCAATTGAGAGAGTCTGGTAAAGTGAGCTGAGATGCAGCAGCAGCAGAACTGGGGGGGAAAGTAAGAGACAGCCAGTTCCTTGTGGGCCAGATAGGAGCCCTCCAAGAGCCTGATCCAGCCCACAAGCTGCATGTTTGACACCCCTGGCCTATGGGGCCCATTGTAGTTAATGGGCCCCATAGGCTACAATGGAGAATTGATCTGGGGGTTTCTGGGGCTTTTGGGGGATGTTATTTGAGGTAAATGCATCAAAATTGCAGCATAGCTGCTGGTGCCTCTCCTTAACCCCCCCCCCCCAGATTAAAAAATATTGGGCCAGGTGGTCCAATTCTATGGGCCCCTGAAGGAGGTGCCCTCATCCTCCATTGTTTCCAGTGGAGGAGCAAATGCTTGTGAGCTGGAAGCTAAAATTCCTGAGCAGCCAGCTAAAATTTTGTGTGCCAGTGCCCCCTAGCACAGCTTAGAGGGAACACTACTCTTGAGGTGGGTGTGTTTGCAAAGAATGGGAGTCTTCTACAAGTCCTACCCAATGGTATCTAGTATTTTGGGGGAAATCATCCTATGGTGACTGATGAATGGCTTGCAACTTGGAGACAATGTCCTCAGGAAGTGGTTACATCTTTTTTATGCTCTGTCCCTGAGGGACAGTGAAATCCTGCTGACAGTCCTAAGGATTGTCTCATATCAGTCCTAAGAATTCTCTCATATCAATCCTAAGGATTATCTCATATCAATTTGCAAAGCGGTAAAGCCCTCACACACTGAATTTCCCATGTTATTTTAAAATAACAAAGTGTTTGCATGAAAGACTGCTAGGTAGAGATATAAAAAGTCTGGAAGATAACTTGCTGCTAAATATTTTCTTTCATTTAGTATGTTGTGTGTGTGCGAGTATGTGTGATGGGAAGGGGTCTTCGTGCTGTTAAGTGTTTCACTTATAGGGTTGAGAGATTTGGCTGTGTTGCCAAATGATGTGAAAATCAGTTCTATTTTGCATATATATCTGTTGGATTGGAATGCCATTACTGTGATTAACCATCATTTAATATTCATTATTATAACAGCAGGCTGTGTGTGGTGCTAGTTTGCTAAAACTGGAGTATCAGGCTATCTCTTTATTTAGAACACAGTATGTAGCTTTCAGAGTTGCACTCCATGAACCCCGAGAAAGTCAGTCACACCTAAGTCCTGCTGAATCAATGGGATTTCAGTTAGTTCTGGCTAATGAAGTCACATTAATTACAACATGACTTGTGAGTGACTATCATTATTCAAACTGGAGATTGCTGAGACATTTATGAACCATGTCAGTTCTTCAGTTTCTTATGGATAGTCATTGCTCTCTTAGTAGCCAGTTTGGTATAGTGGAGAACCGGGTTTTATTCCCCACTTCTCCACTTGCAGCTGCTGGATGACCTTGGGCAAGCCGTAGTTCTGACAAGAGCTGTCCTTGAAAAGGCTGTTCTGGAAAGAGCTCTCTCAACCCCACCTACCTCACAGGGCATCTTTTGTGGGGAGGAGAAGGGAAAGGAGTTTGTCAGCCGCTCTGAGACTCCGAGTGAAGGCTGGGGTATAAATCCAATCTCCTCCTCCTCCTCCCTCCTCCTCCTCCTCCTCCTCCTCCTCCTCCTCCTCACAGAATATTGATTTTATCTTTAATTTTATGCCACTTTTCCATGCAACTTAGGACCCCCAAGACAGCGAACAATCAAAATTATTAAAACTTTATACATACATATATAAACAGCAATTAAAGGAAGATATTAAACAAAATACATAAACAGGGTGCAGGGTCAGTGAAGGAACTCCAAACAAAACAGAGAATTCTTCACCTACTGGTGGAAGACCATGATAGAGAGGGACAGATGAATCACCCTGGGAAGGGAATTCCATAATTTTGGTGCCACAACAAAGATTGCTCTTTTTCATGTTGCCACCCACATGGCCTCGGGTGGCATGAGCACCCTAAGCAGTATCCCTGAAGATGACTGGGGTGGTTGGGTAGGTTTAAGTGTGGGGGAAGGCAGTCATTAAGGTATGTTGGTCCCAAGCTGAAGAGGGCTTTAAAGGTCAATACCAGTACTTTGAATTGGTCCAAGAAGCAAACTGAGAGCCAGTGTAGGTGGAACGAGACTGGAGTGATATAATCCCTATGAACTACTCCAAACAACACTGACTACAGCACTAAACAGGAACCTTTAGTCTAGCAGCATCCCTATGCCACGAACCTGCTGTTTCAATAGTGTTCACTGATTAAAGATAAGAACATAACTGATATTTCAAAACCTGTTACTCTTTAATTAAAATCTTTTTTTGATATTTTATTCCTTAATTTGTATAAGAAGAATGTGTCATGATAACCAGAAAAAGTAATATTCTATTCTATATCAGAAGGGAAAATGTTATTGTATTATTGTAATGGTTAAAATTCATGCATAAAATAAAAATATAGGTGTGCATGAGACATAGTAAATTATAGTAGTTTAAGAATAAGAACTGAAAGCTGCAAGTCAGCTCAACCATAATTTCAGATGAATTTAGGGAAGGCACAATTGCTAGACCTTGTTACCCATTTGTAAAATGGGGATAATAATTGTTGGCTACTTTTGCAATTTATATTTTGTTTATTTATTTAAACATTTATGTCCTGCTTTTCCACTTGGTCTAAGGTAGCTTACAATTATAGTTTTTTTTTTTTTTACATTCAATTTATAGATCGCTCACCCCCTAAGGGCTCTGAGCGGTTTACGTTTGTACAACTACTAATTACATTACCTTTACTAGGACCACACACAATGAGGGGGAAGTGACAACCTATCAGGCACCCATGGCAGGGACTTAGTTGTTGTTTCTTTTTTGCAGAGGTTCTTCAATCCGGGTGACGATGTCTTTGGCACAGTTCTTTTTCCGGTCGCAGCGACTCCTTCCGGGCGTGGGCCAACAGCTCCCGACAGTGCGCGCTCTGCAGCCGGCCTCTGTCCCAATTGGCTCTGGCCTACCACGTTGCCCCGTTGCCGTGCTTCGCTGGCCAATCTCCGCTCGGGCCGCGGAGTTAAAACATCCCCACCTAAACCCCAAGTTAAAATAGCAAGCCCCAAATCTCCCCCTTAAAAGATGTCTGCCATTTAAACCCCCTCAAATGCCCTGGCAAACAGGCAGGCCTTGCAGCTCCTCCTAAAGATCTCCAAGGAGGGAACCCCTCTCACCTCTTCAGGGATCCCATTCCACAGAACCAGAGCCATGATGGGAAAAGCCTGGGCTCTGGTTGATGCCAGATGGGTCACTGTAACTGGTGGGATAGCCAACAGATGACTGCCTGATAACCATAGTTGGCACACAGGGACATATGGAAGGAGATGGTCCTTCAAGTACGTGGGTCCTAGGTCATAAAGGGCTTTAAAGGTCATAACCAGATCCTTGAATTGAACTTCGAAACACACTGGCAGCCAATGAAGCTGTTTCAAAATGGGCAATATATGTTCTCAGCAGCTAGCCTATGTCAGCAGTTGGGCTGCTGCATTCTGGACCAGTTATAGTTTCTTGGTTTTCTTCAAGGGTAGCCCCACATAGAGCATTTTGCAGTAATCCAACCATGAGGTTACAGATGCATGGGTCAGCATGGCCAAATTAGCTGAGTCTAGGTAATGAGAAAGTTGGTGAATTAGATGCAGCTGACAGAAGGCATTCCTAAAACACCATGCCAACCTGCTTTTGAAACAGCAATACAGTATACATGAGTACCCCTAACCTGCTCTGAAAAAGCCAACATCATTTCAAGTGGATTCAGTCCCCCTAGAATATCAGCCTTCCTGACCAGTATTACCTCTGTCTTGCCTGGATTCAGGTTCAGTTTGTTCTGCCTCAGCCACTTGACCACAACCTCAAAGCACTGGTTCAGAACCAAGACAGATGCATCTGAAGGTTTGGATAGTGATATACAGGGTGGGTGTCAGAAAGAGACAGCGAGATTGGAAGGGATGGGGATTAACCACTTTTTTGCAGTTTGTTTCAGTTTGTGGCCAAAACATGAACCGAACTAGAAACCAATAAAAACGAGGAGGTTGGTTTGTGAACTGAACTGGTTCGTAGCAGTTCATGATCCCTACTTTCTTCTCTCCACCACTTTTGTGAGGAGCAGAAAGCAAAGGGTTAAATGGCTCAGAGTCATTTAATCCCCTGCTTTCCGCTACCTGCCACATTTCACTGGGAGTAGAAAGCAGGGGGTTAAATGGCTTTAAACCATTTAAACCCAGATTTCTTCTCTTCACAAAAACAGCTGAGCAGTGGGTAACAGAAAACAGGGGTTTAAATGGATCAGAGCCATTTAAACCCCTGCTTTCTGCTCTTCATGGATTGCCACAAACTGCCTTAACATTCATGGAAGTTCATGGTGGCTCTTCAGTTCACGAACCATGAACCAGCCAAAATTCCTCATGAGCTTATGTTCATGAACCGGTTCGTGCCCATCCCTAATGATGTCCAGAGCACATGTGGTAGCCCTCACACTCCAAAGGACCCTGTTAGCATCCACAGGCAGGATCGAGCTGAAACTATCTATAACAAAAGGACAAGTGGGCACTTCTGACACCACAGTTACTGGATCTACACTGAACTTGGCATCCAATTCAGAAGGGGTGAGATTTTGTTGTCAAAAGAATAGTACAAAAGCATTACAGCTAGGGAACATACAAACAATACTGATGCACGCACACATTCAATCAAGTTCCTTAGAAATACAGTAGTAAAACTTAAGCACGTTTGCATTAGCAGGTAGGGTGCTGAGGGGTGATACTTATCTGTCCTGAAGCTTTGTTCATTCCAATGAAGAGTGGATGGGGAGAAATAGAAATCTAGGGAAGCTAGAACCAGCCAGCACGTGTGGGTCTCTTGACTGCAGTTCAAGAGATCAAGTGGAGGCAAGGGTTTGGGTATAGCCAGCTGGACAAAAGGGGAGTTAAAGCAGTCAGGGGGTGTTGCGGGGATTGCGGCTAGCAAGGGCCGGCGACTGGTCCTCAACTTTTATAGGTGGTACTTTGGGTGGGTGGCAACTGTGCCAACCTCTTGACCCACCTACCTGTTAGTCTGTCCCAAGACTAATCCTATTGGTTGCGTGTAGTGAGGGGTGGCAACCTAGAGGGTTGGGCAATATTGTAACTTAAGACCTAACTCAAAGGATAGCATCTGGGCAAGTGTGAAACTTGGTTGTTCTTTGGCTGAAAATAATGGAGATTTGTGCTTCCTCACCAGACTGACAGCTGTGCACCTGAAACCTCATTCACGTGTAAGGCTTATGAAGGCACCTTCTATGTGTAGTATCACAACAGGTGACTTGTACAGCTTTCTGAGCCTAAGTGTGTGTGTGTGCACAGTCCATTGTGTGTGTGTGGCAGCAAATATAAGTTCATAAAACAAAATATCAGTCTCATCCTTTAACATCTCACAGTCCACTTCATGTCACCTAGCTCTGTAGTAAACCATAGAGCATAGAAGAGGATGCCAAGGAGCAAATCTGTTTATAGCCACAGTCAGCCCTTCATTCCATGCAGCTACAAGGGCCTAAACGGAGTCACCAGGGAGGCTTTTAAAATCCCCCAGAGCTGTCTGGAAACCAACAGGATCTATTAATCTTTGAGGGCGGACCACCTGAATTGGTCTATGACCCCTGCAGGATCGCTACTTATTGTTCAGTAAGGATTACTGAAATAATGTATATAAAGTGCTACATAAACATTAAGTACTAGGTTTATTATTTCTGAGAACAAGTAATATAGGCATAATTGCTATACAGTCTTATTCCCCATTAAAGTAAAGGTAAAGGTTCCCTTGCTCGAAAGCCAGTCGAATCCGACTCTATGGTTGCGGTGCTCATCTCTGTTTCAAAGCCGAAGAGCCAGCGCTGTCCGAAGACGTTTCCGTGGTCATGTGGCCGGCATGATTAAGCACCAAGGCGCACAGCTTTGTATATTGCCAACTGCAAAAAAGGAGCAAACCTGAAGCTTGTGAATCCTACAACTCATCAATCAGAAGTACAAACACTTGCAATCCTGGGTGACTGGCCTTGTATTAATATCCTTATCTATTCTGTTTTGTGTAAGTGTACTAGAATTCCTATTGGAAGCACATAAGAAAGACTCACTTTGCAGTAGTAGTTATTTACTTGTATGTTTACTGCATTTTGCATTTCATCATAAAAATGGTTCTGACGGTTTACAGCAGTTAAATATCAAAACAAAATCAATGCAAATGTAATAAAGATGTGCTTGAGCAGGGAGTTCTTGATAAGGCATCACTGCAAAAAAGGTGTCTGATATGTATGGGCATGAACCGGCTGACAAACTAAAGTTTGTCATAAATTTTGGCTGGTTTGTATTCACAAAGCAATGTTGTGAGCTGAAGAACCACCACAAGCTTCCATGAATTTTGATGCAGTTCGTTCATGAAGCGCAGCTGAGTGGCAGGGAACTCTCTGCCGCTCAGCTGTTTGGAAATCCCTACTTTGCAGGAAACAGAAAGCAGGGGATTAAAATGGCTCAGAGCCATTTAAACCAAACAGCTGAGCAGCAGTCCCTGCAGCTTGGCTTTTTAGATACTTCTGCTTTGTGCTTCCCACAGCTTTTTATGGAGAGCAGAAAGCAGGATTTAAATGGCTTGGAGCCATTTCTTTTCTTTTCTTTTCTTTTTGAAACCCCCTAGAGGGTAATTTCTGTCTGGAAAACCCTACCTTCTGCTCTCCACAAAAAGCTGCAGGGAACAGAAAGCAGAGTTTTAAACTTTAAATGGCTCACGAACTGATACAAACCAGTTCGGTTCATGAATCATGAACCCATCCCTAGTGTCTAACCACAGCCTCTCCTTCCTTTGCCTCAGTAGCTAACTCCAGGCATGATGGAAAACATGATGAGACCAAAGTTTCATCTTTTATAGAATGATGCCTCCAACAGTGGTATAATCTGATTGTGGGAAGGTTTCTCTGGATGCTTGGTAGTCTTTCTAAAATAATTAATCACATCAGTCAATAATCTCATATTTTGAGCAAATGATGGATAACTGACCATGACAAACCACAGCAGCAGTATTTTACAATTATCTGTACGTTCTCCGACTAATTTAGTTACTCCTCTATTACAGACATTATTGAAAATGATGACCTCATGGACCTGATTAATGTATGATAAATATGTCTTTACTAGGAGTAAGGCCTGGCATTGGAAGAAATACAATGAGCTCTAGAAGGAATCTCCAGGTGAGTGTCCCAGCTGTGGCTGGTGGGGCGGCAGAGGGAAGGAGAAAATAGAGGAAGGCAAGCTATGTTTATTCCTTTCTGCTTAGCTATAAGGCAGGGCTGTCTCAAGTAATTTTGCTGCCCCAAGTGGGTAGTATGGGAGGACAGCCTCATGGTAACAGGTATGGTTCCCTCCAGCCCTGACGTACGTTGATTTGGGACTATGCAGTGACAGCTAAGGTAGAAAAGCACCTCCTCTTATGTCATGTCTTCTGGCTTCCAAGGGTCTGGAAAGCAGTTCCATAGCCAGCTACAGGGTTACCAACTCTGGGTGGTAGATTTGAGCAGTAAAGCCTGGGGAGGGGAGGGTTTGGGGTGTGGAGGGACCTCAGCAGGGTATAATTCCATAGAGTCCATTGCCCAAAGCAGCCATTTTCTCCAGGAGAACTGATCTTGGAGATCTCCAGGTGCTGCCTGGAGGCTGGCAATACTAACGGGAGGGCCAGACCTGTAGATTTGAGGGGTAGAGCCTGGGGAGGGCAGGGTTTGGGGTGTGGAGGGACCTCAGCAGGGTATAATGCCATAGAGTCCACTGCCCAAATTAGCCATTGTCTCCAGGAGGACTGATCTTGGTCATCTGGCAATCAGTTGTAATAGCTGGGAAATTTTCTGTAGGGAAAATGATGTGCTGTGGCTGGGGAACTTGGTGATTTCTGGGAGATCTCCAGGCCCCACAGGGAGACTGGCAACTCCCGTGACCGTTTAAGGGAAGATTGGGATATGTATTTTACCTCAGGACACATTCAGTGACTCCCAACAGCAACAGCAAACTGTTTAGAATGTTAGAGGCAAAGGCCAATCAGGCCACATATATAAATGACCTCTGTGTTCCAACTGGCTATTGAGGGGAGAGGAACAGCAAACCGTTTAGAATATTGGAGGTGAGACTCAGGCAATGCAGCCAGTGGATAGGGACACATTCTGAGTGACAGATCAGGGAGTCAACTGATTTGGGAGTGTAATACTGGAGATCTCCAGGTGCTGCCTGGAGGTTGGATTATGTTAATTTGAAACTATGCAGTGGCAGGTAAGGTAGAAAAGCACCTCCTCCTATGCCATATTTTCTGGTTTCCAAGGGTCTAGAAAGTGGTTCCATAGCCAATTACACGGTTGCCAACTCTGGGTTGGGAAATACTTGTAGATTTGAGGGGTAGAGCCTAGGGGGGGCAGGGTTTGGGGTGCGGAGGGACTTCAGCAGGGTATAATGCCATAGAGTCCACTGCCCAAAGCAACCATTGTCTCCAGGAGAACTGATCTTGCTCATCTGGACATCAGTTGTAATAGCTGGGAAATTTTCTGTAGGGGAAATTATGTGCTGTGGCTGGGGAACACGGTGATTTGTGGGAGATCTCCAGGCCCCACAGGGAGATTGGGGTATTTATTTTACCCCAGGACTCCCAACAACAACAGCAAACTGTTTAGAATGTTAGAGGCAAAGGCCAATCAGGCTGCATATGCAAATGACCTCTGTGTTCTGACTGGCTATTGGGAGGAGAGGAAAAGCAAACTGTTTAGAATATTGGAGGCGAGACTCAGGCAACGCAGCCAGTGGATAGGGACAGCTTCTGAATGACAGATCACAGAGCCAAAGGCTGTGGGCACCGTGTGGAATGTTCAGCAACCTGCCACCACCAAATCAGCTTTATAATATAGGAGAGATTGCTTAAGCAATGTCATCCTTTAAATATAACTCTTTTCATTTATAGCACCACAAGTGGGGACCAAGGAGGATTCATGGTGGAAGAGAATTTTCATCCCCTCTATCCTATTTCCCCACCTTTTGCTGCATTTTCCATCCTTTCCTCCACCCTTACCTACTCAGTCTTTCCCCCAGTCTTCCTCTTTGTCATGTCTGCTCACTCTTTCTCCCCTTCAACTTGCATCAGTTGGTTAATGATGATGAAAGTTTATTTAATGATGATGAAAATTTCACATAAAGTTGTTGTGAAATCTTAGAAACCATTTTATGTTTCCCAGGCAATCCAAAATGGATGCTGATATCTCTCAAGATGGGTAACTGTGTTTGTCTGTCTGTAGCAGTAGAAAAGAGTAGGAGACCAGTAGCACCTTAAAGACTAACAACATTTGTGGCAGGGTATGAGCTTTCCTGAATCACTGCTCACTTCATCAGGTATCTGAAGAAGTGAGCAGTAACTCACGGCAGCTCATACCCTGCCACAAATTTTGTTAGTCTTTGAGAAGTATCTCAAGATGGCTTCACAAGAACTTGTCACTTCTAAGCTTTGTGTTTCTAACTTTTAAAGAGTTTTCTGCAATTTGGGGGCTTCCTGGGTTAGCAGAAATATCTACTACATGCCTAAGCAGCCCCAATATGCTGATTTTTTAAAGCTATGATGAAATGTAAGGGTTAATAAAATCCTCAGTTAATCTCTCACAATATTCACTGAAGCAAGTGTACCATGAGTAATGATTGTGATGATCTATTTTTATAAATACAGATATACTCATGGCCATCTGTTAATCAGTTCATCATTATGCCATTTTAAACATTCATTTTTCCTTATAATGACATAACAAAGTATCCTTGAAATTAATCATGTGCAATTCTGTTTAGCTATTCAGTTTTTCAACTGACGGTCTTCTGCATGTGTCCTTTTCTGTGTTCAATGGAACTAGGCAGATTGATTACTCTATTTTCCTCCCCCACAAAAAAGGTTATTGCTAAACCTCCTGTGCTTTAGCTAATCCAGGTAGCTATGCAAAATGGTGACACTGGGATTCCAAAAGAACCTTCTGTATGTTGAGCAATATTGTAGTAAGGAAAACAAAGTGTCCAAATTCAAATTCAAAACTTTTTAATGCATAAAAGAATCCAGAAATCATTATAGTTCCTCTTTCTTCAGCTATTTATAAAGCATGTCATCCATCAAAGTCTGTGTAAGGAATAGCAAAGTTGTGACAATTTGGTACAAGAAATATATAAATATTGCTTAAAATTAGTCATGTACAAACACTTATTCTACAACTCAGTTCAAAACCCCAATTCTTTTACAAGCATTCCTGGTGAACATTTAAAATAATCTTAAATTTATTTTCATTTTTAATATTTTTTGTGGAGAAATGGGAACAATTGCCAAAATAAATAAATAAAGAGGAAGGAAGGAAGGAAGGAAGGAAGGAAGGAAGGAAGGAAGGAAGGAAGGAAGGAAGGAAGGAGTATCTACACCAGCCATTACCTTTTCCAAGTAACAAAGCCATTATTAACAGTTTGGTATGCAGCTGTCATATAACCAGTTTAACAATTTTGTGATTAAAATATATCAAGACAAATACTTATTCTATTATACGAGTTTTCAAAAATAACAAAAACTTTGTGAGTGTGTATATATATATATATACACACACACACGCACACACATTAATAAAATGAGCTGAAAACAAGTTAAATGAATTTTGCATTCAACAGAAATTATGCAGGTTTGCAGGATGGAAGTGGCAAGCTGCCACAATACCACAGCACTATGGTTCATAATACACGAAGTAATATAAACATCAGCAGAAATGGCCCAGGAGAAAATGAAAGGGTTACAAAAAAAAATAATCTGACATTTGAATAAAATTAATCTGCTTCTTTTAGTTTGGCATTTACTGAGTGCAATGCATGAGGGGAAAACAGTAGTGTAAAAACACTGTATAAAAATATAGACAATGGATTACTACAAACTGAGCTAATCCATTGGGTTAGTTACACACTGAAAATAATCTATAACAGAATGGATCTTCCACTTCCCCCAACAGCCTGCTGTTTGTACTGAAATCCTCTCTCAGGATCAGGGAACTCTCATGAACAAAATATACCACAGTACTGGGGGCTGCAACCAAGATAGGTAATTGGACAAAATCCCCTTCTTCTCTTGTTGGCAGCTTGCCACTGCAGCCCTGTGTATTGGGGTACATTTTGTTTATTAATGTCTCACAATATCATGGACTATTAATCTTTTTAAGACCATCTGTTAGTAAACATGTTGAACAATAAAAAGATTGCTTTGATTTCCTTTGAGCACATAGAAACGCATATTACTTTGGCTCTTGCAGGGAGAAACTGCAGTGACTGCAACAGCAAAGAAAGTATAGATGTTTAGTGTTCCTTTAAACTGCAATTACAGCATCAGAGAAATGTGTTATTTATCTTACAAAACATTTATCCCACATTCTCAATCCTCATAGCTCTACATGGTAGCTCACAATCATAAAACATAAAATATTCAGTATAATAATATTACCAAAATGTTTAAATAAGTTAGCATCCCAAACAACAGAATTCCCAGTTTAAAAAACCCAGCCAGTGGCCACAAATAAATATACCCTCCCCCCCCAAAAAAAGCTAAGTAAAATCTCTAAGTTTAAAGTCTAGGTGGAAAAATGTTGATGTAAGCATTGTACATTTTATTTTGATTATTTGTATGTCTATATGAATTCATACCATTGGGAAAGAAACTTGGGTGGAAAAAGACATTTTTAAGTTGGTGCATAGAATACCAACAGACAAACCTTCCTTGAAATGGCAGTCTATAAGTATGGTGTCCAAGATGGGGATTCTGGTGATACGCTCCAGGGAATGCTGACGTCTCTTCTGGTTAGTACTTCACTTTGCCATTTATTTCTTTCTTTCTTTCTTTCTTTCTTTCTTTCTTTCTTTCTTTCTTTCTTTCTTTCTTTCTTTCTTTCTTTCTTTCTTCTTTCTTTCTTTCTTTTCTTTCTTTCTTTCTTTCTTTTTCACATTTATACCCCGCCCTCCCCAATGGGCCCAGGGCGGCTTACAGAGGCAAGGCAGAACCTTGCCATAATAAAAACATAATATACATAATAATATAAAACATATAATACATATAATACAGTTCTTCCATCCCAGGGCCGGCACACCTTGTAGAAAATTCCACCAACAAAGATGACAACACGGTGGTGGAAAGGCTTATCAGGAAAATGTTAACAGGGAGAAGGTGATACTTTAAATCCATGCGCTTAAAAGGATATTACATTGTAAGTCAATGAATTTAGAAGAATGTAACTCTGTTTAGGATTGGACTGTTAGAGCTTTAAAGCTCATGACAAGCACCTTGAACTGGCAAATGAATATTATTCTCCCCTAAAGCATAATTGGTGGGTTTTACTAAAACATTCTCCTCAACTCCAGGCATGTGCAGTAGCAGCCTGCTCCCCAGAGCGGAGGAGAAAAGCCCGCCAAAAATTGTCTGAGGCTAGCTCATCCAGATCTCCGAGGTTGGGTTCGTGGGCAGGCCCAAAACCCAAGTGTGGGACTGCACAGGGACCACGATGAAGATCTAGTTGTTTTGTTGGCTCCACAGAGAGGTGTGAACAGGGAGTCTATGGAGAGTTGGATCCTTAAGAATTATCTTCCCCTCCTTCAAACAACATGAAGGGCTGTGCACATGTTTTTTTCCATGTGCAAGATTCCAGGTTCTGTCTCTGGTAACTGGACTTGTCAAAAATCCATCCATTCATTCTCTGTGTTGATTTGCTCTGCAAGAGAAAGTAAAAATTCTGTGGTCTGCTGTCTTGTCCACTGATTACAGGCTTCCTATAATTCTTTTCACACCATGTCACTCTGTGGGCTTAGACTCAAGATCTTCCCCACCACTCCTCTGAGGGGAGGATGCCTGTGTTCCCACTAATTATTCAGTTCAGTACTACCCTGGGACAGGAAAAGGGTGCTATTTTGAATTATTCTTATGTGTTAAGGAGGGCACCTGGATCTTTAGGTCCAGGTCATCTAATTATGTGTATTATAGTCTTTAAAGTTTTGCTTGGCTGTCTTATTCATAGCCCTCTCTACCCTTCCCGCAGAGAGTTCTCCTGCTATTGGGGGTTGAATCTACAAGTGGCAGAATTCCAACATTCCTCTTCATTTGGGATTATACCTTTGGTTGTTTTATAAAATGCATAGTGATTAGAAGAAGAAGGGATGGGATTTATACCCCACCCTTCTCTTGGAGTCTCAGAGCAGCTTACAAGCTGCTTTCCCTTCCCCTCCCCCCAACAGGCACCCTGTGAAGTAGGTGAGGCTGGGAGAGCTCTTTCAGGAACTGCTCTTTCAAGAACAGCTTTGACAGAACTATGGCTTGCTCAAGGTCATCCAGCAGCTGCAAGTGGAGGAGTGGGGAATCAAACCCGGTTCTCCCAGATTAGTCCGTGCACTTAACCACTACACAAAAGTTGCTCTGATTAGTGTGGCCCATGTGAGGCTGCTATATTGTTTTCCCTGCTCTGTTGATGGTTGGTTGTTGAACCTTTATCCTACTGATTGAGTTTCCTTTTGCCTTTCTCATTCTTTAGTTCTTGCACCGCCCATCATTGTGGGTTGGTAGAGGCTATCACACTCTGTCTTGAGGGCATGGCTGTTCAATGCCACTATCACAGCTGTATCCAACAGACTGCTGTTTTTCTTTGCCAGGTTCCTGCATGGATTTTTGTTGGGACATCTGTAGAGAGCACCTTGCTCCTTTATAAAACAGTTCTGGATGAATGTCAATATAAGACAGTAAACTACTGTTGGGAAGGCAGTCCTTCAGTCTGTTCCTTTGAGAGCTTCACACCTACCTCCTTCATTCAGTGAATTTACTAATCTCCCAGAGTGGGACTGCACAGAAGCCAGAACAATGAAAACAGGGTTGCACTTATATATAACTGTTGTTCATGGGGTGGTCTTCTGTGCTGGCAGACATCCCTCCCTCTGGCCCTGCAGTGAACTCTCTGGAACCTTAATTTCTTGGGGTCTCTGGTGGTGGCATGGAGAGAAATGAAGGAGTAGTGTCCCTCCTCTTGGTCATGTGATTGTTCTGGCAGGAAAGCACCAGAGTGAGGATGGGTGTACCTAGTCTACTAGAAAGCTTTGGAAATCTTTTCTATGGCTGGCCTGCACGCATGCAGTCCCAATGTGTGCCTGCACAGAAGACCACACAATGAACAACAGTTACAGATGAGTGCAATGCTGTTTTCAGCAAAGGTTAAAACCTTTGTTGAGAAACTGTGATTGTGCTATCAATTTCCTTGCTTCTGGACATATGAGAAATTAATTATTGTAATACTTTGTTTTGCATTTAATAATGTTAGTTAATGCTTTCTCTCAGCTTTTCTGAGGTTTTCTGAGGTTCTAATGTCATAGAGAAGAAAAACACGTCGTGATGTTCACATTTCCTTTGAATTTAAAATATTAAAGACTTTGGGAGATGCTGCTGCCTCAAGGATTTTCTTTCCTCCTTAGGTAATCTTCAGCATTCTTGAAAGAACTGAGCATCTGTTAATATTGATATGGAAATAATCTAATTTTCTTGTTTAAACTTGCATTAGGTAAAAAATCCCAGCCTGATCACACCAAAAATAGTAATGCATGCATTAAGCAAGCTTTCAGTTGTTACTAATTCCACAGTGCCAAAGGGCCACATTTGTACACTCACTCTCTAGCTTCCTTTTCATCAGCAGTTTGTTGAGAAACTATATAGGCTTTGAAATTCTCAGCCCTGAAATCCTATGGCTAGTAGATAAATATTCATGGCTAGTAGAGTAGATTCATCAGGCATTCATATACCCTGATCCAGCCACAACAGATCACCAATTTATCATGGGTTTATGTGTGTATAATATATACTTGCTTGGTCATTTGTAGTCCTGATATTTTCCCCCCCTGCCATGCATTCTCATATTGTGGTCTTGGTCAAATAGTTTCTCCACATTTCTTACATGGTTAAATGGCCATATGTGTTACTAATTTGTCACTAATGGTGGAGTATTCCACCAAGCAGTAGTTTCATGGCTACAGGTTTACTTTAAGAAACGGTTTGTCTTTACTGCCCTTCATCCACAGCTGCCCAGTTATTAAATAAATACCCAAACTTCCTCACATTTCCCACATGATTAGCTGTATTCGCCCAAAGTATGTGGCAGAAACAAACTTCTGTGCATGCATCAGAAACTGTGTGTGCAAAAGATGCTGGACACAGGGGTTTGTTTGCATTTAGCATTTGCGGCTTCTCTCATAGTTTCCAATACTGAACTTGTACTTTCAGGGCCAAATAGTTGGCTGTATTAGCTTGGACACCGCTAGACTTTTTTTTTCCTGGGCAAAGGATTGAATCCAAACTAGCGTCCCCTTTTCTTTCTGTTGTGGGTGACTGATTTTATCAAAGTATATGGATTTCTACACTAAAATTTGTACTGTGAAGTGCATTACAAAATCCCTTAGTATCTCATGATAGATCATATCACATATTCCTGGTCCAGTTTAACAGTGTCCCCTAAATTTATTTATTTAATTAATTTATACCCCGCCCTACCCCGCAAAAGCAGGCTCAAGGATAGTGTACTGTGATGGATAGTGTACTGTTTTGTCTTATGGCAAAACAGAGGTTGCTATGAATCAGTTTCATTTATATATACATTAAGAAATTTATGTCGCTTTTCTACATTATATAGATCAAAAGTAGTATATAATACAAATCCATATTACAGTCAAAATACAAACATAAAATAATAGAGGAAGAAAATAGCATATAGTAATCCGAGATATAGCCCTGACCATGAAAGAAGCAGAAACACAAATCAACCAAGCCACAGCAAGGACTTATCCCTGCACTGCCTTTGCAGAGAAGCAGGAAGAGGTGGCCATATGGGGCCTCTGCCCAGCCGCATGGTCAGGGCTGGTAGGCAGGGTTCAGCAAGGTTGTAGGCTGGTCTCTAGGCACCATACTTGCATCAGGAGAGGTGGAGCAATGTTTCCCCTGACCACCCCTTCTCTATTTAGCTGGCCACTGCTGGGCTCCTGCCCTCAGTTTTTCATGACTTTTCCAGAACACCCTCCCTGCAATTCAGTTGTTATGGTTGTGTTTCGGTTTTATGTTTTGTTGTTTTGTCACAGCTTTTCTGGCAGTTTGGGCATTGGGGTGGGGAGGCTCTGCCTGCATGCCTACCTCCCCCAGCTTGGGGACTCCCTTAAGGGGTTTTAGGGTGCAGCCAATTCAATGGCATGCCCAGCGGAGGGGCTGCCAGTGGCACTCTCACCACCAGGTTGCATGAGAACTACACAATGGCCGGTGCCCACATGGGTCCCATGGTGGCCCTCTACGGTTTCACCCCCAGCAGGCAGGATGGGGGTGGAGTTTCCGGTGGCAGGTGGGTCACCCGATTCAGGATCTGCCCCCATGCTGCACTAATGGTCCTGCTATACAGTCAAATAAATCTGTGGCCTTTACTTTATCCAAGAAAAAGGTTGTCTGGCCCCTTCATTCCTCACCTGCACTCCCTATATGCCCCTGAGCCTGCAATTGGAAACCTCAAATAATAAAAAGAACATAACCTCATGCTGAAATAAAATTAATATAGTTGACACATAGATTTGTCTGGGAAAGGTATTCCATGAGTTATTATCACTGAAATCCCTTCAGTCACTTCCCAGCTGGGAAGGTCTTTAAATACAATTTATTTTTTTTAAGGACTAAGACCAAATCTAAGACTTCACACAATTAAGTCTTCCTGGTATAGTTAGGTTCAGCATGTTTTTATGAAAATCCCCCTTGTCCTTTGGCTGGATTCACCCCACACACCACAAAATGTCCTTAAATGAACTCTGCATGCTGTGAAGAGGACAGAGTACAACCCTGGTAGAGATGCTGGATGAATGAATGATGTTTATTTGCAGTCAAAGACCATTTATCAAAATAATACATGTTCGTTAAATATCAGCTCTAAAATAAACATATAACCTTAAAATCATTATAATGTTAAAAGGAGAAAAGGTTAAAAGTCCATTATATCAAAATAATTATAAGATGTTAAAAACTAAACTGCTTATGAGTCATGTAAAAGGTAAACGAGGATTCTACTTGATCTGCTTCTTATTGTGAAATTTTACCAGTTGCAAGCAGAATTTTGCTATTTGTCTGGAGATCTGCTGATTTTCCTCTATCAAAAGCCTCATTGGATCAGCACTATCTGCATCAAGTGCTGGTCTATCCAAGAGTGGGGCAATAAACGTATCCCTATAAACCTGATGAAAAGTGGTTAAGACGCTGAACTGCAGGCTGTGGAAGGTCAGTAGTTCAGCAGTTCGAGACCCGGGTGCCGCATGATGGAGTGAGCTCCCATCTCTAGTTCCAGCTCCTGCCAACCTAGCAGTTCGAAAGCAAGAAATTGCAAGTAGATAAATAGGTACCACTTTGGTGGGTAGGTAACAGCGTTCCGTGCCCCTTGGTGTTTAGTCATGCCGGCCACATGACCACGGAAACGTCCTCGGACAGCACTGGCTCTTCGGCTTTGAAACGGAGATGAGCACCGCAACCCTAGAGTCGGATCCAACTGGCTTTCGATCAAGGGAACCTTTACCTTTAGCTTTATAAACCTGATGAAAAGGTCAGCTAAAGAACATGTGGATGCTGGATGCTCTTATGCATGGAAGAATCACGGTCTGGCGCTGCTGGCTCTAAAGGAAATTGTTTTGCATTCATGCTCAGAATTTTACAGGCCCATCTGAAGTACATTTTTCTGGGAGCAGGTCCCATTAAATAGACCTGAGTAGGATTCTGAGTGAACCTGCTTAGGATGGCACTGTTAAAACCTAAGTCTTCAGCAACAGAGCATTCAGTCATGCAACTGATTTCTTTTGAAATTTCTGTTTGAGATTTTCTTGAAACAGTAAATGTAATTTTTTGTAATAAAAAAGCTTGGTTAATAATTCAATTTTATGGTTCAGCTATTGCTCTCCTTTTACATTCTTTGGGGGTTTTTTGCTTGCAACTGTGTTGTGTCTAATCTGAATTTCACAGTACATAACATCCAACATTATTTTGTGCAAATTAAAACAATAATTAATTACGATGTGGGCTCACCTAATTCTGCTGTCAAATGATTATTATGAAGCCATTACTTTATGGAACAAGTTACTTCAGAGAATGAGCCTGACTGAATTTAAATCCTATGTGACTGATCCAATTTGGTGTATTTTTTGATACTGCAATTTGTAGTTTTTCATGAGAAAAGCTCCAGAAGGGCTATGTCTCCACTATGTAACCACTTTTCATCAGGTTTATAGGGATAAGTTTATTGTCCCACTCTTGGATAGACCAGTAAATGTATATCATGTTTACTCACTGCATAGAGATGAGAAAATAGAACATTGTATAATCCTTACAGATATTTTACAATGCAGCCATAAAGAACAGTACCGGATCTTCTTGTATAAATGTAAGCATATTATCTTCATTTTGCACTGAACAAGGAAACTGCATATGGGCTTAAAATATTTTAAAATATCTTAATAAAAATAACAACATAAGAACATAAGAAGAAAAGCCCTGTTAGATCATAAAAGAATAACTTAATTTCCATGATTGGGTTTGGTCACCAATCTAATCAATATAATTTCAATGAAGGATCATATTTGTAGAATAAAATGTGCAGCTTTATATTTCTAAAATTCTAACTCAGAACATTTCATTTGTGTTTGCTTCAGGTATATAATATGTCACTAATGACAGACAAGAAACAAAAGTAAAAGGTGACAGAAATAGAATCTGAAGTCTAAATGCAGCTTTCCAGTGACTTGCACATACAGACAAAGAGAACAATTACAATAACCAGTGTAAAGAAATAAAAAATTGCACAAGGAAGAAAGCTGACAGGAAAAAGTTAATTCCTTTGAAATGTGATGTTGGAGGAGAGTTTTACAGATACCATGGATCATCAAAAGGAGTTCTAGATCAAATCAAACCTGAACTCTCCCTAGAAGCTAAAATTGCTAAACTATTGTACTTTGGTGAAATTATGATAAATCAAGTATCACAAGAAAAGACAAGTTGAATGCAGCAGGAAGAAAGGAAGACCCAGCATGAGATGAAGTAACTCAATCGAGGAAGCCACGACCCTCACTTTGCAGGACCTGAGCAAGGCTATTAACAATAGGATGCTTTGGAGGTCATTAATTCATAGGGTTGCCATAAGCTAGAAATGACTTAACAGCACTTAACACACACACACACCCACACACACACACACATATCATATGCCATTCAACAGTGTATTTTTCTCATTCCAACCACGTATTTGAATTTGTCTATTATGTGTGTTAGCAGTACAACATAATTATCCCCCAGTTATTATTATTTTTTCTGGCAGGAAATGGGTGCTTTTTCTGCCTTATGCATTTTCTTTGAGATATGTAACTATTTTTCTAGACAATTAGTCAAGGTTTCATACTTGTGCTCAAGTGTGCAAACCCAACAACGTTTTAGCAGCTAAGAATTGATTCACTGACATCTTACATTTGGATAATCAATGCATGGATTGCTACTCTTGTAAATTACTCAACAACCACTAGATTTGACTTTGCTTTTTATTGATTGAAGGTTGATATGCTTTTCAATATAATGATAGGCATTTCAATATATCCTTGGAATTAGCTTTGTCATCTCTACAATTTTCAGATCAATACTTATTTATGAAATTCTTGCCTCATTTTATACTTGTTAAAGCAAAGATTCTGGGAAGCAAGATAGTATGACAGACATTCATGTATTTAGCTTTTCTTTTTGATTTCCTGCTAGGATCAGTTTTATTCCTTTGAAGAACTGACAAAAGTTATAGCTTTATGTTACGCTAACCAGTTAAGATCTCACCCTATGGATTCCATAACACTTTCTGGCTATTACGATACTTCCCCATGTACTAACCACCTATTTCCATGCTACTAGGAGCAGGTGAGAGAGACCCCATTCCTAGGAGAAGGGTTATATTCTCTTTTATATAAAGGTTTTGCTTTAAAAAGAAAAAAAGGAAGTGGAAACACTATGAAGATCTTTTATTTAAACATCCAGCAGTCGCTGATAGCAGGTTCAAAGAGGAAGTCAAATTAATAACAGGTTTGCTTCATAGTTATTCAAAGTCTCAGGGTACCATTCTATTCTTTGGACAAAGGTTTAAGGCAAAGGAAAAATTTCAGTTTGCCAGCACGTGAAGTGTACCAGTGTACATAAGTGGCTATTAGTTGTAAGGTATAGATGGAAATCAAATTGGAGAAATCAAGGGAATGTTTCATGCAAAGCTGGCCATGATAAAGGACAAAAACAGTAGGGATGTAACAGAAGCAGAAGAGATTAGGAAGAGGTGGCAAGAATACACGTACAAGAAGGATCTCAATATCCTTGACAACCACAATTGTGTGATCGCTGACCTCGAGCCAGACATCCTGCAGTGCTATGTCAAATGAGCCTTAGAAAGCATGACTAACAACATAGCTAGCAGAGATGATGGTATTCCAGCTGAGCTATTCAAAGTCTTAAAAGATGATGCTGTTGAAGTGCTGCACTCAATATGCCAGCAAATTTGGAAAACGCAACTGTGGCCACAGGATTGGAAAAGGTCAGTTTACATTCCAGACCCAAAGAAGGGCAATGCCTGGGAATGTTCAAGCTATCACACAATTGCACTCATTTCACATGCTTGCAAGGTCATGCTCAAGATCCTACAAGCTAGGCTTCAGCAGTATGTGGATAGAGAACTGCCAGAAGTACAAGCTGGGTTTCAAAGAGGTAGAGGAATGAGAGATCAAATTGCCAACATTCGCTGGATTATGGAGAAAGCAAGGGAGTACCAGAAAAACATCTACTTCTGCTTCATTGACTATGCTAAAGCCTTTGACTGTGTGGATCACAACAAACTATGGCAGGTCCTTAAAGAGATGGGAGTATCAGACCACCTCACATTTCTCCTGAGAAACTTGTATAACGGTCAAGAAGCGACAGTTAGAACTGGATATGGAACTGATTGGTTTAGCATAGGAAAAGGAGTATAACAAGGATGTATACTGTCACCCTGCTTATTTAATTTATATGCAGAGTGCATCATGTGAAATGCCGGCTTGGATGAATCACAAGCTGGAATTAAGATTTCTGGGGGAAAGATCAACAACCTCAGATATGCAGACAGTACCACTCTAATGGCAGAAAGTGAAGAGGACCTACAGAACCTCTTGCTAAGTACAAACGTTGGCTTGAAACTCAACATTAAAAAAACTAAGATCATGGCATCCAGCTCCATCACTCCTTGACAAACAGAAGGGGAGGTCATGGAAGCAGTGACAGAATTTACGTTCCTAGGATCCAAGATTACTGCAGACAGTGACTGCAGCCATGAAATTAAAAGACGCTTGCTACTTGGGAAGAAAGCTATGGCAAACCGAGACAGCACAATAAAAAGTAGAGACATCCCCCTTCTAAGAAAAGTTTATATGGTCAAAGCAATGGTATTCCCAGTAGTAATGTATGGCTGCAAGAGTTGGACCGTAAGGAAGGCTGAGTGCCGAAAAATAGATGCCTTCAAATTTTGGTGCTGGAGAAGACTCTTGAGAGTCCCTTGGGCTGCAAGGAGATCAAATCAGTCAAAACTAAAGGAAATCAATCCTGACTGTTCCTTGGAAGGCCAGATACTGAAGCTAAAGCTCAAATACTTTGGCCACCAAATGAGAAGGGACCACTCACTGGAGAAGACCCTGATGCTGGGGATGATTGAAGGTAAAAGAAGAAGGGGATGACAAAGGATGAGATGGATAGACAGTGTTATCGATGCAACGAACATGAAATTGAGCAAACTCTGGAGGATGGTGGAAGACAGGAGGGCCTAGTGTGATATGGTCCATGGGGTCGTGATGAATTGGACACAACTGTGCAACTAAATAACAACAAAATAGATGGAACACTATGTTTGGGGCAGAGATGATCTGTATTCTTGGTGCTTGGGGGCAATAGTGGAAGAGCTTCTGGAGTTTGGCCCCGCTGGTGGACCTCCTGATGGCACCTTGTTCTTGGCCACTGTGTGACAAAGAGTGTTGGATTGGATAGGCCACTAGCCTTCTCTTAGGTTCTTATGTTCTAGTGTTGTTAGCAACTTTACTGTACATTAAGATTAAGCAAAGTATTTGTGTAATTTTAAAAGTCAAAAAAACTGACTATGGATGTGATATCCCACTTGTTTTTATCCAGCTGCGGTGGCTTAAGTGGTTAAGATGCCGAACTGCAGGCTGTGGAAGGTCAGTAGTTCAGCAGTTCGAGACCCGGGTGCCACATGATGGAGTGAGCTCCCATCTCTAGTTCCAGCTCCTGCCAACCTAGCAGTTCGAAAGCAAGAAATTGCAAGTAGATAAATAGGTACCACTTCAGTGGGAAGGTAACAGCGTTCCGTGCGCCTTGGTTTAGTCATGCCGGCCACATGACCACGGAAACGTCTTCGGACAGCGCTGGCTCTTCGGCTTTGAAACGGAGATGAGCACCGCAAGTCTAGAGTCGGATTCAACTGGCTTTCGAGCAAGAGAACCTTTACCTTTACAACATCCTCTTGCTTCAGGAACCAGTGACACAGTAATCTTATTTCGTATTATGTAGCACCATGGACAGCACCCACTGTCATTAAAGCTGAATTTATTCAGTTTTCTGTGCATGTACTCACTTACACTTTAGGTCTTACTACAGTGATATTCTGAAATAGAAAAATGTAGGCTACTGTAACAATTATCAAGATAACGATAAACACCACTTGACAAATTACTAGAATTCCCCCCCCCCACCAAGATATCTAAGATTTTCAGAGGCTGGTAAAGATCCAGAATGCTTGACTTTTGATCCAGCAAAGTATGGATCAAATTGCATAGAATTGTTCTTATTTCATAGAAATCTATTGATCTGTGCACTAACCGAGAATTAACTATGAATTCATTATTGGAAATTGATTTATAATGTTCTAGATAGCATTCGCTATGTAAAGAGCTATAAAAAGAATATAAAATAATGACTTTTAGTGTAGGAATATTTTAAGGAAACCTATTGTGATCATCACATATGAATTTGCAATTAAAGTGTTGAGAAATTAAGTTAATGTATTTAATTAGTCTGTGTGACATTTTCACTATATAAATATTTTGTGTTTTTTTCTAGGTTTTAATGTGCAGTTTTATATGTATTCTGCTGTGGTTTAAAATGCAGGCCTGTGAGTAAAAATGGAGCTTGATGGGTGATTGAAGTGCATTATGATTAGATGTTGTACTTAGATGCTGTACTTTAGGGGAAAGATGCTGTACTTTAGGGGAAAGAGGGATGGACAGTTGGTCAAGTCTGTGAAGGGATGCGGTTCTGACAAATATGATAAAGACTTTTCTACAAATCAACCCCAGTGACTACAATGAAAAGTTGCCCTATCTGTTATTTGCTTATAAGTAAGTGCCTCAAGAATCCAATGGATTTCCCCCCTTTGAACTTATGTTTGGGATAAGTTATAGGACCCCTAGACTTAATATGTGTTGTCCATGGCAGCACTAGGACTCTCCCAATATGTAACGACCCCCACTCACTGAGCTGGGCACATGCTTGATTTGATTTTTGCAGCGGGGGTAACAGTGGATCGAGGTACTGCTTTAGCAGTCCCATGGTTGGACCACCATGCCCTGAGGGCCCACCTGAATGTGCCACCCCGACCCTGTTTAGGCGGCAAGCCCGTGGAGCCAGATGGACCCAATGTGGCTCCGGATGGCTCTATGGGATCCGATGCCCCCTGGTGGCTTGCTGGATGAGCTTGTAGAGGACTGGCATAGCCGGCTGTCTGCAGCCATCAATGAGATCACTCCCCGGCGCCCTCTGCGCTCTCGCTCTAGGCTTGCTCCCTGGTTTATCCAGGAGTTACGGCTTATGAAGTGAGATCTGAGATGGTTAACGAGACGGTGGCGCCATGCTCGTGATGAAGCTACAAGAATATCTTATAGGATGTTTATGAGATCCTACGAGATGGCAGTCAAGGCTGCAAAGCATTACTATTACATGGCTACGATTGCATCTGCGAGCTCGTGCCCAGCCCAATTATTTAGAATGATTCAGTCTATAACAGCTGTGCCACAGGGCAGATCAAATGTTAGGGAACTGGACATTGACTGTGAGGCATTTGCAAGCTATTTCATGGATAAAGTCTTGTCACTCTGCCGTGACCACCCCACCACAGTTGAAACAGTGAGTGAGCTCGAGGCCCCAAGCACGTCTTCAGTTTCGGTTCTGGATCATTTCAGCCCACTCAGCCTGGAGGAAGTCGACAGATTACTCTTGAACATATATCCAACCACATGCAGCCTTGATCCGTGCCCTTCCTGGCTCATTAATGCAGGCCACGAGGGGTTTCGAGGTGCCCTAAGGGAAATTATCAACAAGTCCCTCTTGGAGGGGCTGTTCCCAGGGTCCGCCCACTCCTAAAAAACCCCTATCTGGACCTGGTTGAATTGGCTAATTACTGGCTGGTCTCCAATTTGCCCTATTTGGGCAAATTAATTGAGAGGTCGGTGGCAATACAGTTACAGGGCTTTATGGATGACACTTCCACGTTAGATCCCTATGGGACAGAGACAGTGCTGGTTGCCATGACTGACGATCTCCGGAGGGATCTGGATCGGGGCAGTTCAGCAGTACTGTTGTTGTTGGACCTGTCGGCTGCGTTTGACACGGTCGATCATCAGTTGCTGCTTCACCACCTTGCCGACATGGGGATTCAGGGGCTTGCCTTGCAATGGCTTGCTTCATTTCTCCAAGGTTGGGGACAAAGGGTGGCACTTAGGGAGCGACAGTCCAGGAGATAGCCTGGAGTCATGGGCTGGGATGTCACCAGTATGCAGTACACCCAGAACTCCGGTCCTGAAGATTTGGACCAGGCATTACAGGCCATGACTGGTTGGCTCAGGCTGAGTCAGCTGAAATTGAATCTGGCGAAGATGGAGGTCCTGTGTATGGGCCGGGGCAGTGCACGGGTGGGGATCCCACTCCCAACCTTCGGTGGGGCGCCATTGGTGCCAGTGCTGGAGGTTAGGAGTTTGGGAATGCTCCTGGATTCTTCCTTAAGAATGGAAGCCCAGGTAGCAGCCACTGCTAAGTCAGCCTTTTACCATCTTCAGCTGATTAGGCAGTTGGTTCCCTTCCTCGACCACAATGACCTGGCCACAGTGATCCATGTGACGGTCACCTCGAGACTGGACTACTGTAACACTCTCTACATGGGGCTGCCCTTGTCGCAAATTCGGAGGCTTTAGCTAGTGCAGAATGCCGCAGCCAGGCTGCTGATGAGCATACCTAGATGGGGGCACATCCAGCCTGTGCTGAAGGCCCTACACTGGCTGCCAATAGCATACCGAATCCGCTTCAAGGTGCTGGTGCTCACCTTTAAAGCCCTATATGGCCAGGGTCCAACATACCTGAGGGACCGCCTTTCCCCACATATACCCGAGAGAGTACTGTGGTCAGGGTCATAGAATTGGTTGACCCTCCTGGGCCCCAAGGATGCCAGGTTTGCTGCGACAAGGGCCAGGGCCTTCTCAGTGGTGGCTCCTTACTGGTGGAACAAGCTCCCGGAAGAGATCAGGGTCCTGCAGGATCTTTTACAGTTCCACAGGGCCTGCAAGACAGTGTTCTTCCACCAGGCCTTCAACTAGGAGCTGCCCCCACTATTACCATCAACGAGCCCGGCCCTCAGCTCTAACATCTGGCTCATTCCATCAAGTGACTCAGGATGACACTGAGCTGGAACTCAGCTGTTGGAGACATCTGTAGTATGCCACTGTAAGGATAACTAATAGCACCTTATGATTTTATGGTTTTGTTTAGTACTGTTTTATATGTTTTATATGGTTTTATTGGCAACTGGTGCCACTACTGTAAGCCGCCCTGAGCCTGCTTGCAGGGAGGGCGGGGTATAAATTGAATAAATAATAAATATGTGAGAACTGGGAAGGAAGACTGAAGGAGAAGAGAACATCAGTTATTGATTATATGGTACATTGTAAAGACAAGCTGGAGGAGATGTCAGAAACAGTACTATACAGAAAGAGGCAAAACAAAATAAAATAAAAGGTATGACATGGGTGCTCAAAACAGAATTTGAGGTGAGGGATTGAGTGATGGTGTTCTTACCTGTGAAAGCCGATAAACTAAAAGACAGCTGGGAAGTACCTTATGTAAACAGGGACAAGAGGGACAACCTCACTTATGCAGTTTCCAAGGAGAGGTGTGAGGAAAAAGTGGAAAGTGGTCCACATCAATATGTTTAAACCCTGTTATAGTAGGGGATCCTGGACCCTATATACAACTGGTAAAACAATTCCAGATGAAAACATGTTAATTGACCTAATACAAGAGGCAAAAGAGGAGAGCACCATGCAAAAGATCAAAGGGTATTCAGACATTGAACCAAATGTGAAAGCACCAATATTATAAGTTTTATGAAAGTTCCACATTGTATTTTCTTCTAAGCCTGGAAAAACTAGCCTGGCTGAGCAAAAGATTGACATGAGTGATCATTTACCAATTTAGGTAACACTTTACATAGTAAATGGGGAGGTGTTAAGTAATATTAGGAGGGAGGTAAAAGAAATGTTAGAGACAGGAGTGATTCAAGCATCCATAGGCCTCTCCAGCCATTTGAAACCTTAAGATTTTGTATAGATTACAGGACGTTTAACAGCATCACCAACCCTAAAATGTCTCATATAGGCCATCTTCTGGAAATGTTAGTGACTGCCAGTATTATCTCCACTATAGACTTGTACCGAGGATTCTGGCAAATGGGGTTGGAAAAGGAGTCCCAGATGAAATGGCCTTTGTTACCCAAGATGGGTTATATGAGTTTACCATTTCACCTTTTGCGATAAAGAACTCAACCTGTGTCATTCCAAAGGTTAATCAATAATTTTCTAAATGGGCTACACAATTTTGCAGTGGCATTTATTGAAGATAGAGCCATATTTAGCAAAAACCTCCTAGAACATCTGTTATACTTAGAAAATGTTTGCACTGTTTTAGAAAAAGCAGGTTTGATTGTGAAGGCTAACAAATGCCAGTTTTTTACCAAAAGTCATATACCTGGGGCACAGAGTGGTAGTGGGAATATTTCACCATTATGGGACACAGTGAGGACAATTAGGAATTTAACCTTACCCCAGATGAAAAAACAGGTGTGTGCATTCCTAGGAATGGTGGGGTTTTATAGGTTTATCCCAAATCTTAGTGAGACTGCCATTCCCTTGCATACCCTCACAAAGAACAATTCTCACATAGTAAAATGAACAGAGGAACGTCAGAAGCTTTAAAGGAGGCCTTAATTTCAAAGCCAGTTCTGAGAGCCCCAGATTTCACTAAACAATTTATCACTGCAACTGATGCCAATCAGATATCTCTGGATAGAAAAAGTAACTAAGTTTCAACACTATTGTCAGCTTTCTGAACTCATGCAAGTTCAAAATGGCCCTCATGCAGAGAAGAGGTAGCTGCTGGACTGAAGATATTTTCCAGTGGTTTTAGTGAAAACCTTTCTGGAAATATTTAATTCAACTGCTTTTTTCCAGGTTTATTTGAAATGTGTGTTTTCAGCTGAGTTGTCAGCTGAGCTTTGGTATACAAAATAGTAAGTGCTCTAATTTCATGTCTGCACAGGAACTGAGTTCAGAATTAGTATACAGATTTACGAAGAAACAAAGAAGGAATGTTTGCCAAGGAGATGCAATTCAGAAGACAGTGACTAATATATTCTCATTAAACACTGTGTTTAAGAACCTGGCATTTTGAGTATTCCTGTGCATAGGAGTTGCTTTAAGTTTAGTCAGTTGATTTAACATGAGTCAATGCAATTAAACTAAAAATGAAAATTACTTTCTCGAAAAAGTAGCCATGCAAGAACAGCATAATGCATTCAATGGAATGAATAAATGTTATTAACCCCACATTTCCTAGTCAGTATTTTTGAGAGCTAAGGCTCTTTTGGTAAACAAGTATTCATTGATGGAGAAATAAGCCATGATTTCTTTTCTGTTTTCCTCTTACAGTGTATAGTTAACTACATCTTGAAAATGAAACAGTGGTTGACTCATTTGTGATGGCCTCATTAACAATAACAGTGCCTGTACGAAGGACCTGGCACAATATGGTCCCATTATTGTTATTGTGCCTATACAAAGGACCTGCTCTGCCCTGGATAGCCTGATCTCATCAGATCTCGGAAACTAAGCAGGGTCATGTGTGGTTACTATTTGGATGGGAAACCACCGAGGAAAACCCTATGGAGTAACAATAGGGGGGGGGACACTTGGCTTTAGTGTGAGCCAGCAACGACACTGGTTTCATGCTGGGGCTGGAGACTTCTGGGCAGACAAAGTTTGGTCTTGTCATCATTGCTGAGGGAAAAGAGGGGGCAGAATCTCATGCATTCTTCAGTGATGGCAGCTGCTGCAACTGAGACAATGTTGCATAGAGACTTTTACAGCCAAAATGGAAGTACAAATAAGCCCTTCCACCTTCAAAATGGTACCATGTCTAGTAGCTGCATAGAAAATAGAAGTATGGTGGATTGTTTGCTTTCTGTTTTTGCTGGGCAGTGGGGGATTCCCTTGACTCACAGTACTTGAAATCCAATACAACGGAATGGCCAATATTACATGTTATTTTGTGTTTGTTGTGACCCTCTTAGATTTGCCTGTGACCATTAAACATATTTTGCCTGACATTATAACCCTCATGAACCATGGAGGGACCACTCTCTCTGGTATGTACCTTCTGTACTTTTTGATTTTGGTTTCCTGGAGGAAGGCTCTTTATACCACATCTCCAGACCACTGGGATAACACCAGAACTGACATTAGCCATGTCTCAGTATTCAGTATTCTTTATTATAGTCATAGACCAGCATAACACAAAACAAAATAGTACACTTCCATGATTTTCAGTTAAAAATGTGATAACAATATATACAAATACAATACTTTTGAGTAAATACAATATGCTTACCTGTAACTGATGATCGTCGAGTGGTCATCTGTGCATTCGCACCCATGGGATTCAGTGCGCCTGCACTGGATCAATCGGTATTGTAGCAACCTCTAACGGATTTTCACGCCCAGACCTCAGGCATGCGTTTGAACTCCAACCACACATGTGCAGAGGGGTGGGCGTGGACATCCCGCCAGTTCCTTCAGACCGCCACAAATCAATGTCAATAAAAACATAGAAGCTGACAGCAGCAGGGAAGGAGGGTGGGAAGTGTGAATGCACAGATGACCACTCAAAGATCGTCAGTTACAGGTAAGCAACCTGTTTATCTTCGACGTGGTCTCTGTGCTTCACACCCATGGGAGAATAGTGAGCAGTGGCCTACCTGGAGGAGCTTAGAGGAACCCTTCTTGGCAGACTTGTGGTCCTTACTCAATTTCTCCTTCTTCTCTTTTACAGGAGTGGATGCCGAAGACTGCGTTGTCGGTGCCGGACGCTTCGATGTTGACTGGATGATGTCAGATGAGGACTTTGATGCCAGAGCTGTTGATGTCGATGGTCTCACAGGTACGTTTGGATCCATGCCGGAAGCGGGGTTTAGCGCCGATTCCAGCAAAGCTACTCTGAGATGCACTGCTCGATTTTTCCTAGTTTGATTGGAAAACGTAGCACAGTGTTGGCAAGACTATGGGCAGTATGTCTCACTGAGGCAAAAAATACAAAGGGTGTGGCCATCAGGTGGAGCAAGCTTACTGCTGCACAACATCTGAAAAAACCCTCACCTTTTTTCCATAAAATACACAAAACAGAGAAGAAAAAAAGGGGGAAAAGAAGAAAATGAGGTGGTGGGGGGGAAGAGGCCGAAGGCCAAACTGAGGTAAAAAGAGACTTCCCCCCTAAAAAGGTTTTTTTTAAAGATATAAGAACAAAAAACAAAGACAATTGAAAAAAAGGGTTGACTGAATAAAATCCGAAGACTCATCTGAGGAAAATTAGCTACCAATCTCACCGACCAAAAAAGGATGTTCTCAGCGCAGTGGAAAGAAATGAACTGGCAGGATGTCCACACCCACCCCTCTGCACATGCGTGAAGTTCCTGCGCATGCTTGAGGTCTGGGCGTGAAAATCCATTAGAGCTTGCTACAATACCGATTGATCCAGCGCAGGCGCACTGAATCCCATGGGTTTGAAGCACAGAGACCACGTCGAAGATCTTGAGGCATATAACCTCTGTGGAAATGGCCTACAATTGCCTTCTAGACATTATGCTAGTTTGGTGACACTTTCTGCTACTTTATAGCAGAGACAAGGAAGATTTTATAACTTATGGAATCAAGTCCAGAAATCACGTTGTGGAATAGCAAGTCCTTATCACATACTAATATCTTGGTGCTTGGGGGGGTCAACAGTGGGAGGGCTTCTAATGTCCTGGCCCCACTGGTGGACCTCCTGATGCCACCTGGTATTTCTGGCCACTGTGTGACACAGAGTGTTGGACTGGATGGGCCTTTGGCCTGATCCAACATTGGCATCTCTTATGTTTTTAATATCCCCAGCTTCACATTTTCTATAGCATAGCAGCCTTGTATTATAGCTCCTCTGAACACTTTCCTGCAGGACCCTCTTTGTTTGGTTTTTTGATGAACTCTTTGGACCACTACTGTTTGGATCTGCCCAAGGATGGTTCCTGGGACTCACTGTACCTGAGTTGAAGGTGCTGTAAAGTTCTTTGAAGCAGACCATAAGCACCAAGTAGGTGAGCTGATCCCCAGATTCATGCCTAAACATTGCTGGCTTCCCTTGGTACATTGAATACTGTTGTTGGATTGAACAGCACATCACTTTAGCAGAAGAGCTACCCAAAGTTCTAACAAAAGTAAAAAATGAACTCATACAGATAACCCTTTTAACTATATGTTGTGGTGTATATTTTCCCTATGATTTGACTGCATTCTATAGATCAGTGATGGCGAACCTTTTAGAGACCGAGTACCCAAACTGCGACCCAAAACCCACTTATTTATCGCAAAGTGCCAACACGGCAATTTTACCTGAATACTGAATTTTATTTTAGAAAAAAACAACTCATACATTAATTTAAGATGATCCAAACAAAGTAAGGAAAGCAATCCCAAATGCTTACATTTACTTTAAATTATTTGGCAGAGAATTCGACACTTTAATGATAGTCTGGGCCTGGCTGGGGCGATGGCACGCGTGCCCACAGAGAGGGCTCTGAGTGCCACCTCTGGCACCCGTGCCATAGGTTCGCCACCACTGCTATAGATGATCAAGCTGCAGGAAGATGAAAGTGCTCTTCTATAGTTGTCTGAATGAGCTCTGTGTCACCATATATGAAGCACAGCAGGATTGTTTGGTTACAAATTTTAGCATATTAGCAAAGATTGCAAGAATCAGCGAAGGTGCCAGTTTTGCACCCACACATCTACTAGAGAAGTGATGCTGTTTAGTGACCAAATTGGAGGTATATTGAAGTGGGTGTGTACATCTATATGTAATCCATGACAGATTGTTCATAACTGAGTCTCCTGATGCATTCATACTAATATTTACTATACTGTGACCCTGGTCATATGGGCCAGATAACGCGGGGGGGGGGCGTGGCTGTTTGCACTGGAGCAAAATAAAGTGCGGTAGCCCAATCACATGGTCCCACAAGTCTCCGTGATTAGGCTGTTAGCTAGTGATCACACGGCGATGCTGCAGCGTGGCAAAGAAGTGGCGCAGCACAATCACACAAGAGTTTTGCGTTTGTGCGCATGCGCAGTTCCACGGAGCAGCACTACTTTCAGTTTCATGTTTGTGTGCATGCGCTTACGGAAAACATCCGTTTGCGATGGGATGTGGATGGGCGCCGGATGACACGGGATACTAGCGCTCCCGCGATCAGACGCCCGCCTGTGCTGCACGTTTTCCGGATACTAGTGCACTTTCCTTGATACTTCTTTTACTGTGCATCTTCGGCGGGACACCACGGGTGCACTACGCTTCCAGGATGTTGCGGTGTGATCGCGCCCTGAAAATCCACCTGACATTCATGCTTCCATGTGACCGGGGCCTGTCACTGTTTCACGATGCGCTCTGTGGCAGTTTTAATTACAATCAGAGCAGCTTTTGGTCACTATTGCATCATAATCAAATTCAGTGACTGAATAGAATTGCTGACATACTTTTTGAGGAGAAATAGTGTTTAGCATTCACATCAAATAGTCAGTAGATTGCATGTGGTTTTGGAAATATTTTTGGTCCATGGAGTTTACAACAATTATAATCACAATAAAAAATAAAAGTTGATTTTGGAGAACCTGGTGAAAACATAAGGACAAATTGTGCCATGAACATTTAGCATGCTGAATTTTCTGTTTAAAAGCTAGTCTCATGGCTTTTAATAGCAAAGTGCCTGATCATTATGGCTAGTTCTGTCACACTGGGTGGTAGCTACAGCTGGGCTTCTTCTCGTTTCCTCTTCATACTTGGCTGCAAATGATGCTGTTAGCTTTGCCTCACAGTATCATTCCTCAGCACTGGCAATTTCTCAGGTCAGACAGATATATAGTTGAAAATAAGGTCTTGGCACTCTTATCGAAGAACCTTTCTAAAATGGCTTGTAAGAACATTGGTCAGAAATCTATGATAGCCTAGTAGTCAGCCTGCCATCCAAAGTATATTTATCTATTTGAGACTGGTGTCCTGAACATTTTTGTTGTTGTTGTTCAGTTGCACAGTCGAGTCCGACTCTTCATGACCCCATGGACCAGATCACGCCAGGCCTTCCTGTCTTCTGCCGTCCTCTGAATTTTGCTCAATTTCATCTTCATTGCATCTATGACACTGTCTAACCATCTCATCCTTTGCCATCCCCGTCTTCTTTGACCTTCAATCTTTCCCAGCATCAGTTAAGGACTATTAGTGGAGCTTAGTACTTTAAAATTAGACTGATATATATATATTCTATTGTATATGTATTTGATTATGAGCAAAACTTTCAACATTGGCTTTTTAAACCTGATTTCCAAGTTTACATGATACTAACACTATAAAGCAAAATAAATATTAATACCACATTCTTAGGGAGAGATGGAAATTTACCACACCATGTACTTCAGTTTCCAGAGATTGGTTTTAGCACAAGAATGCTAATTTTAACCATACACACTATGTATTACCTCCAAAGGTTTTGGCTGAATTCAGACTAAATCTTCCACTCACACAAAGCCCTTCTGTCAGCAGAACAGTTTATTTCCTACCTTTTCCTCCCACTGTAGTCCCCTGATCTCCCTGAAATGTTGATCCTGGGGGACAGGAGATCCCTGTTATCAGCTTGAGGGGGAAATTGGTGGTCTAAAGCAGGAAGGAAGAATTGGTGGCAATTAACCCTTTCCCTTCTGTTAGCATAAATTTTAGTCTGAATGTTTTCATTCTGCTTGCTATTAATGAGATGTATTTTCTAAAATATTTGTTTTGGCGTGGTAGTTAGAGTGTCAGACTGGGATCTGGATGACCATATTTCAAAATCCCCTTCTGACATGGAAGCTTGCTGGGTGACCTTAGGCCAGTCACTCTCTCACAAGGGTAGTTGTGAGGATTAAGTGGAAAAGAATGGTTATATGCCACTTTGGCCTTTTCTGCACCTGTATTTTGCCTCAGTTTCTGTGCACATCCTATTCTTCCATTCTGCATTCCATCCCGCTTTCACTTCTAGTTGTGTTGGGGCTTCTTGTTTCTTCATGTGTTTTACAGGAATCTGCATTCAGACCACTTCCAGCACACTGTTGCTCCACAGTTACCAAAACTCCTTTTACTGCGATTCTTTGTTCTCATCTGCTTTTGAATCACTAATCCTTTCTAAAGTAGAATTGTTTCTGTGGGTATTTAAGTGCTGCCCACTGCTCTCACGTTTCTGCCTCTCTCTCTTTAGGTTGATGCTCCCTCCCCATTCTGTATTCTTTCCCTCCTTCTCCAAAGACAAAAGAGGACAGGTCTTCTTGCTCAGGCAAACTTTTAAAAAGCCAGAGAGAGCATAAGAAGGAATCAGTAAATATAAAAGACTAGGGGATTCCCTGTGTCAGTCTTGCATGTGGGGGCATGGATTTTCCCCTCCCTTCCCTTCCAAATCACAGAGGGAGGGGTTGGGTCTGCATTTAAAACTTTTGAAAGATGTCTGCCTTTCTCTTCATCTTAGACAAAGCAGCCAGTTAGCTCAAAAAATGCAGGTTTTGCTTGTAGATACAGAATGGATACAGAATTCTGGAGGGGGGGGACCAGTGCAGAGGGAATGTGTGTGACTGCAAAGTCAATCCTCAAGGCTTGACTCCTTGGATTCTCTGGAGCAAGCTGTCAATACAGAAAGGGTCTTTGGGTCCCCAGTGGGAAGAAAGGTAGGGTATACATGAAGTAAAAATGCTTAACAGAGAAATAGTATGAAGTATTATAAATAAATAAATATAGTGATTGCCCCTGGACTGTAAGGAGATCAGATCAGTCAATCTTAAAAGAAATCAACCCTGACTGTTCCCTGGAAGGCCAGATACTGAAGCTGAAGCTCAAATACTTTGGCCACTAAATGAGAAAGGAGCACTCACTGGAAAGACCCTGATGCTGGGAAAGACTGAAGGTCAAAGAAGAAGGGGACAGCAAAGGATGAGATGGTTAGACAGTGTTATCGAGGTAATGAACATGAAATTAAAGCAAACTCTGGAGCACAACAGAAGACAGGAGAGCCTGGTGTGATGTGGTCCATGGGGTCGCTAAGAGTCGGACTCGATGCGACTGAATAACAAAATTTTCCCTGCATTTTTTCTCTTTGATTGAATCTCAGGAGGAATTTTTGAGGATTTATTTTAAATGGGTAATTGCTATATCGCTATAGCAATTATTGAGGGTTTTTTTAAGTCCTCAAAAGGTCCTCCTGAGTTCCTGCAGAGAAAATGTCAGCTGTGATGGGGTGGTTCTGGTGCTGTGTGAATGGTAGCTTTGAAAATGCAGGATGGGAAAAGTGTGTACTGAGGATGGAGAATTGTGTGGATTCCTCCCTTCCTTCCAAGCACTCTAACTTGGAGGCCAATGCAGAGAGCAACTTGACCAAAATGTACTAAAAGGGATGTGATAGAAATAATCTTAAAGTGACTTTCACAGGTGCCTTCTCCTGACCTGGAAACTTGGCATATGGGGTGCATGATTGTGAAGAGGGGCCCTTTAGTACAAACAACCCCTGTGTGCGATCTTAAAATATATAATTGAGGGGACCAGTGTTCCTTCTAAGCTGAGTTAGTGTGAGCTGGCTCGCAATTTTTTAGCCTTTGGGCTCACACATTTTGTCTCAGCTCAGGAAGGATGGCTCCAGAGCAAACCAATCTATGCAGTAGCCAGATTGCTCACTCACAACTCTAATGCCAGCAGCTCACAAAGTAGAATTTTTGCTCACAAGACTCCACAGCTTAGAGGGAGCATTGGAGGGGACTGTACCATCAAATCTGAATAAAGCCTCAAAATGACTTGGCCGCCCTAACCAGGGCCAGCTCACTCACTTGGCGAACTAGGCGATAGCCTAGAGCAGGACGGCCCTTAGGGGCACCAAACTGCACCCGGCCTGTACTCTGGGAGTTTCTTGATTATTTGTGTTTTTCATTCTTCCTAAAATGCATTTATTTTTGAAAATTGGTGGGTGCACGGGGCCCCAAAAGGGATCCTACCTAGGGTGCAAAATAAGCTGGAGCCGGCCCTGGCCCTAACACAAAACGGGTCAGTTCCCCACCCCGTCCACGCTTCTGTTTGAAGTGGCAAGTCCAGGACGTCCAAAACGTCGGGAAGGGGACGGCAGTTGCGGTGCGGACGCGGGGGGGGGGCGGTTTCCACCTGCCACGGGAGGGAGAGCGCCCTGGGAAACCGTCATCCGTGAGGTAAAAACACAAGCGGGCGGGGCTGTTTTCAAGAGGGATTTCCTTCTGGGTGGAGGCAGCGGAGGAGGGACGAGCGAAGGCTCCCCCCCCTTCCCTCAGAAACGAAGAAGCTGCGCCGCCGCCGCCCTCTCAGAGGGTCCCCTTCCCCGCTCCAATCTCGTGAATGAAGCGGGAAGAAGCGGCTCGGCGCCGCCTCTCCGCTTGTGCATATCCATAGCCAAGCAGCAGGCTCCGGCGGCTGCCACCTAGAGACGGGAGGGTGGGACGAGACGAGCGGAGCAAGTGTGGAAGCGGCGGCGGCGGCAGCAGCAGCAGCAGCAGCAG
>NW_015172010.1:675051-699505 GCF_001447785.1 Gekko japonicus
CGGCGGCTCCGTCCTCGGCTTCCCCGGCCTCGGAGCGCAAGCAGCCGCAGCCGGCGGCGGCGCCGCCACCCCAGCAGCCCCAGCCGCCGCCGCCTCAGCCGCAGCAGTCGGTGGGCAGCAGCTTCTTCAGCTCCCTCTCCAACGCCGTGAAGCAGACGGCAGCCTCGGCGGGCTTGGTGGACGCCTCGTCCTCTTCCTCGGCGGCAGCCAAAAAGTTCAAGCTGCTCTTGGTCATCGACGAGCCTCACACCGACTGGTTAGTAGGTGCCTCTTCTCTCTCCCCCCCCCCCCCACATAGCCCAGCCCGCCAATAGCGAGGGGGTCGGGAGGGAGCTGTGTCGAGGCTGCCCCTCCTTCCCGCCCCCATCGGCCGAGGGTGGGCGAAGCCAGCGCGGGGTGGCCCCCTGGGAGACGGGATGGGATGCCCACGCCGGGCTCCGAAGAAGGGCCCCCCCTCCCCCCGGGAGAGGCGCTTGGGCCGTATCCGGGCCAAAGGGGAAAGGGCCCCCAGTAACTGCGGTGCCAAGGGGGGGAATGTCCACAGTCCTGCAGGAAGAGATGGGATGCGGATGCTCTGGGAGGTACACAGTGCCCACTCCCAACTTCCTTTGCATGTAGGAGATGAGTGAAGTTTCACATGGGAGGGGGGAATTCAGCCTGTAGATTGTCACGTGGCAATATTGCATGTGATGTGTTTGGTTAGGAGTAGGTGCATTGGCAGGGCAGGGCCAGTTGCAGCTTCCCAGCTAGTGTACACTTGGAGGAGTCTTGCTCTGTCTGTCTCTCCCCCCCCCCCTGCTCATCCTCCTCCTCATCAATGTGATATACAGGTTTCATTTTTCCACCTTTATGTCAATCAGCATGTTGGAAGATGGAAAACAAAACTATATTTGATGGCCAAATATTAGTGTAACACTCCACTGTACAATAAATAGATGACATAATATCCTTGTCCCAAATATTTCTCTTATTATTATTTACACCCTGCCTATTAGAATGATGCTATCACTGTTGTAAACAAAATAAATAACAAAACAGCTTATCATTCAAATACAATTCCGTTTACCATATGTGATCTAATTTGTTCTGAGTAGTTTAGGGTAACTTCAGAAAATAGGAAAGATTTTAGTTGATTTAACAGGAGACTTGTTTAATCATGTGAATCTGGCTGTTAGTGACAGCTAGATTTCTTGTGGGAAGGTAAACACTGATGTAATCTTAATTTTTTCCTACATCTAATGGAAGAAGGTAAATTCTTACATCAAAAACCTATCCTTAATGACAACAAATAATCTCAGTTATTTAATTGTAAGCTGAACTTCCCCCTCCCCACAGCTCTTAGAAATGTTTACCAGGGAAAGAACAGTGAATAGGCTGGGAACACCAGATGCTGCAGCAGTTCTGAGGCTAAGCAAGTGCAGACCTGATGAGGAATCCGAATGAGAGACCACTGGAAGAGAAGCACCATGCAAGAACAGGATGTACATGTAATAAATATTAGAGAAAGAAAATATTGACATAATGCCAGCACGAATGGGATTCCCTTGGCACGTTTTAAACGTCATGGTTTTCCTGTGTGCACTTGCTTATGTCCTGTGTGCACACAAATTAACAATGATGTTAAAAGATGTGACAGTTCTAAGTACAAAATGCTCAAAAGTCCTGCTACTTCTTTTTCCTTTTAAAAAATCTGATTGCACTAGGGAACAAAACCAATTAGTGACTCAGTATCTCAATTTGTTTCCTTACTGTTCTATAGTATGTGTAACCAATAGCTTCTGACAACTAACCATTAACAAAAATTCACAGCAGGCAATCTCACTGTCAAGACCTAATTCAAAATGAAAAACCTGAGTCTAAAGGAAAATTTCTCTAGTATAAGATATGGTATCGATGGATTGATAGCTCTATAAAGGTTTACAAATGCAAGAGGTATAGGTCTATCAATGGCTATTAGCTATGAAAATCCGCAAGGCATTGCACAAGGAGAAACATGTAAGAAATTCTTCCATTCCATGATTCTATAAGCTCTCAGAAGCTTGAACAGACTTGAATCTGTCCTCCCTCTCCCCCCCCCTTTAATTGACACATAGCTGCTTCCAACTTTCCATCCCTTCTAGATAATGTTTAATACTCATCAGACAGTTTTTGAGGTTTGTTCTTGTTTGTCTTTCAGTTAAACCACAATTTCATTTTTCTTTGTTATGTGAGGAGTCTCACGCATTGGTAGAAACCTCTACCTATGCATGGTTTGATTTTGTGGTCCTCATTTTCCGCACAGAAGCCAATCAGTTAAACTGTTTGGTAAAGCACTGTATTCATAGGCAGTAGTTCTGTGTACCAAGTGCTGGGGACAAATTATAGGAGATAGCCATCCCCTTCGTGCTCTGATTCTGAAATTGACAGATGCATGTGGCTGATCACTGTTGAAAACATAATCTTATGTTCTTAAGGTTCATTGGGTTTAGCTGTCAAGCATTTCCTGAGGTAGCAAATCATTTTGACTTCTGTGCAAGTCATAATACATGTATTTTTGTTCTGACCTGTGGATATCTGTGGATATTTTTAATATTACCTTCTATTCACATTTTTGTTCTCAGTGGCTTTTGAATTCATATTTTTATCTTAACAAATCACAATATGTAGTATTACTCTCTATCTCTTTTTAAAAAGATCACCGTTTTCCAGCTCTGTGTCATGAATTATGACTTAGAAAATACTAGGTGTGGTTTGTGCGTGTCAAATGCATCTATATAGTATACTTCAGCAAAAGGGATTGTATTTTAGCTTGTATTGAAACAGCTATATTTTTATGCTAAAAACTTTTTAAAAGTCAGGAGGTAGATTCTGCGGAAAATATAATCAGATGAAGGAGAATTGAAGTTGCATACTATATTGGATATACTTTGCTTTTCTAGGAAATTGGTACTTATTTACATGAGTGTATATGAATAGTTGGATTAAAATATGGATCATTCAGCAGAGAGAACATCTTTTGCATGTTGAGATAGTTTGCATGCAGAAGGTTCAAGTTTGTGTGTGATCATAATGGTAGATATGGAATGGATCATTAATACTGATATATTAATTTTAATATGTGGACATTTAATGATCTGTTTAACTGAAACTCCAAGATAAAAATATAGTTTTGAGAAGTGCTTCTTATATGCTGGTCATAATTCCCTGAGCTTTGCTGTTGTCCGATTTCCTGGATCTTCACCACTGAGTTTTGTGAAATCTCTTCTGCAAGAAAATATTATTTGTTATTTGCTTCAGACATAAGCCTAAATTAATTTTCCTTTGTTGTGGTTGTGGATTTATACCGGGGCCTTCAAAACTGGCAGTACTAAAAGTTGCACCCCAACTATGTCCCATCTACTTCAGTTTTCCCCACCTTCTCCTTACATAGCTCCTCCCACCTACTCTCCTCTCTAATTCCAGATCAAGTCCCATTGTATGGACAGTAAGACAGTCGTTAAACACAATTAGCTCATAACTTACAGTTAATTACTTTGCACATATTGGCCACTAATGTTGAAAAACAGATTTGGACAAGGGCAGAAATCAATTATCAACAGGAGCATCTCTGTCTTAAATAGTTGTGCAGAAAAAAAGCATTTGGATGAGAACAAATTTATTCATCATACTCCAGACTAATTTCTGTATGAATATGAATGTTTTTATCCACACAGTTTGGCTCTGGGTGTGAGCAGAATGTACTTCTTTGCTAATAAATAACCACAATTTGCATCCATTTAAATTCATCCAGTCTTCTATGGGTGTTTTACAACACTGTATTTTGGAAGCTGAGTACTGATGGCTAAATGGGGATCCTGGGGGGCAGGTGGGGAATGAGGGTTGATATAGAGAAGTAGGGAGAATAAACACAAAAGATGGAAGTGGCTAGAGGTTTGGGAATTTGAGAGAGAAAGGACAAGGACAGAAGGAAATTATGGCTAGAAAATAGATGCATAGTCAGATTCAGCTGAGAAGACTAAGTCACATGAAGATTGAGAAGAAATAGGTTGTTTGTGTAAGAAAGTAGGTATAGTTTGGAATGTGGGCTTTGGGGAGTTGTATGGAGGTGAAGAAGGTCTGAAATAATACTCAGCTTATGTAAGAAAGTAGGTATAGTTTGGAATGTTGGAATGTGGAGGTGAAGAAGGTCTGAAATAATATTCAGCTCAATACAAGAAGGAAGTTACCCTACTCCCTGCAGACTCATATCTCCACTGAGCAGGGTGTTCACAGCTCTGTCTTCAGCAATTACTATCATAACCAATGGGAATGAAGCCCAAAGAAAGGGCTGCTAGGAGCAACCAAAGAATCCTCAGTGGATGTGTTGTTCTCTGTGCTGACTTGCATACATCACTCTCTGATCATGTGTGCATTTCTGTAAATCACATAAATGGCCAATGCTCTTCCTGGCAGTCAGTCCTGGTTTGATTTCTGAGCAGAATTTATTGGTACGTGTACAATATAGAGGAGTCTTGCAGGCATATGAAGCGATGGGGTGGCTTTTGCAAGTTTTATTATTTTTGTAGTTGTAGCAGTCACTGGTTCCATGAACCCCTTGAACTGTGGTAGGAGTTGTCACTGACCTAAATGCTTGGATGCCACTATATCTTATACAGGCTTTGCTAGGAATGCAGTGGGTATCAGTGATTTTTGTTTTGGGGGAGTTAATCACGTATTTGCAGCCATAGGATGTTTTACAAGATATTGTGCTGTTAGGCTCATAGCACAGCATGGAGAAAGATGTGTGATAGCTAGACAGCTGGATAAATAGCCTAGCACCCAGAGAAGCAGTCATTAAGGCTTTTGAATACAGAACCAAACACCTGAGAAATAGCAAGTCATAGACATTATTAGAAATATAATGGCGCAAGGCTACTTGTTCACCTCTGAAAACCAAAAGAGTTGTGGGTCCCACCTTGTGGAATTGCCAGCTAGAAGAGGTCAGATAGGCCACCCACACGCCTGTCATCCCAAAGAATGTGCAAAACAATAATGTACTGCAGAGTATTTTTTATAAAGGGATTAATAGTATAATGCAACACTTCAGAAGGGTGCTTTTATAAGGGAATAGGACTGTAGTCTATTGCAGTATTTATTGTATGCATCTTCTTGCTTTTAATGCATTGCCTTCTACCATTGCAGTCCACTTTCCTCATTGTTGTGGTATGTCAGGCTTTAGACAGGTTTTTCTCCCATTTTAAAATTCTGCAATCATAGTCCTGTTGCATTGTTTATTGGATGCCTTAGGCTATTTGTCTGAATTATTTTTTACATTTTGTAACCTACTTTGAGTCTTAGTGAGAAAAGGTGGGCTGTGAATGATGTAAATAATTTTTTAAAAATTAATGAAAGAACCGTGTCTTTAATGGCCTATATATCGGAACATATGAAATAATTGTTTGGAAAATCATACCCTCTTAAACACCATGTATTCATTTTTGACAATAAGTGTCTTGAACATACAACTAGTTTTTTTTAGTGAAAGTTAACATGCAAATGTTGATAACCTGGTTTAACCAGTTAGTGTTTTCTTTTGTTTGTCTGCTTGGTTCATTGGAAATTACTTTCAACCATTATATTTGTGCATGGATAGCTTCCCCCCTCCCAGGTATTTTAAATAAACAACTGTTGCAGGTTGCTGAACTGTATCCTGACTTTATAAAAGGTACAGCTTTAATTTTTCCTCAGTGGATCTTGATAATGTACAAAGCAATATAACAGCATGTAAATCTGTCTCTTATAGTTCTGAGAAAATAACTCTTGAGTTATTCAAGTGTGTTGTCCCCCAGTGAAATGCTTTCATTATCTCCTGCATCTGTCTTGTATATGTAAAGATGAAGCTATATCCAGGTAAAGAGAAGTAAAACTTATCATAAGGCTGATTCTGTGGCATGTTCAGCTTTAGCTTTAGTTGAACATGTGCATATGGAGACTTCTTAATTCTAATGCATCCTGTCCTGTAAATACAGCATCCTAATCTTATGGGTACATGCAGAAGCTGTTGCTCCACAGCATTTGCCTGTGTGGTGCTGTCATCTGTGTTGCATACAAGGGAGGACTTCAAGTGTGGCAGCCATTGCTACAATATAGTGAGAAAAGTTCTTATCTGGTAGCATTTTATTTCTCCTACAGGAGTAGTATCACCATGTAGTCCTGTTAAGCTGCATCAATGTTTACAATATTAAGATGAGTCCATATTATCACCTCACATGCTTGGTGGTCACTGCATTTTTGACAGGGAGGGTTTGGCATGTAATTGTGGTACAGTTACACATATATAATCAGAACAAAGTTTGAGCCCAGTGGCAACTTTAAGAGCAACAAAGTTGAATTCTGGGTATAAACTTTCGTTTGCAGGCACACTTCTTCAGATAATATCTCCAGATGTTATTTGAAGAAGTGTGTGTGCACAGAAAAGTTTATACCCAGAATTCCACTTTGTTGGTCTTAAAGGTGCCACTGGGCTCAAACTTTGTTCTCTTGCTTCAGACCAACACCAGCACCTACCTGAACTTATATCACCAGTCTCCCATCAGTATCTCCTTCAGTCCATTCTGATTTGTGAACTGCACATCTTCTGTGCCCTGCACATCTTCGGTGCTTGGTCTTGGTCATTCCAATCCTGCAATGGATTCAATATGTATTGTTCATACCTGAGAACAGTAGACTGTAGAATTGTGCCATAGGTGGGATAAAATTCTTTTGCATCCCTGGTGGAAGAACAGATCAGTGGGCTTCTTCAGATTATGAATATGATGTACAAATAGGGTTGCCAGACCCCCGGTCAGGCCAAAGGATCTCCTGGTATTTGGGGCTCCAATCTGCTGCCGGCCAGTTGGTGACAACCCTGTCATGATGACGTCACCTGGAAGTGATGTCATCACATTGCCACCATTGGGAGTGACACTCTAATTTTTGAGCAAACTCTGTGGTTTTGAGAGCAAAAAGCCCACCAAGTTTTGCCCAAAAACTAGATCGTCACCCCCTGATGTTGGCAATGCGATGATGTTACTTCCAGGTGGAGCCCCCCACCAGGATCAAGGTAGGACCTGGCAACTGTACCTACAAAGATTCAGAAGGAGAGGTTTGGTAATACTGATTAATTTTTTTCCTGACCTCTTCAGTGTTTTGGAACATGTCATTTTAAAATAATTTTTAAATGATTGCTTAACTGTTCATGTACTCTGTAATGAAAAACAATTTGAAATGGTTGTTATAATTTAAAAGAATGGACATAACTGACCAGCAGTCTGAGTCACTGCAGGAGAAAAGACAATAATTATGATATATGGCTGCCAGAATTTTTTAGATAGGGAGAGGCAGTAAATTAGATCTGCTACTGAAATCATAGCAAATGTGGCAGTGTTATTCTATGGTGCTGCTATAAAACCATCCCAAAGGATATTGGATGTTATTTTAAAGATGAAATGTAGGAAATGTAAATTATATAGTTGTTTTCTGTTGTGTGGTTTAGTTGCATATAAACATAGATTTCTTTAACTGTGAAAATAATTTCTAAATTCCTCAGCAAGGAATCAGCCAACAGTTTTGAGAACTCGGTAGCCTCTTCCGTTCAAGGACTACCCTCTAATTTCAGTTTCAACAGCTTTGCTTTATCCGGTTTCTTCCCCGCCATCTTTTTGGATTTGTTTACTTTTCAAAAAGTTACTCAAGTCTCTGAAATTTGTCCAAACGCTTATCTGCGCTCTGGTAAGTCTCTTAAAACAGATTTAAACGCTTATTTTCCCGCTCCCCCCTCGTCCGTGTTTCATCTATGCAGTTTGGAGGAACCCCTCCCCCGCTCGCTTTCCCTATGGGAAAAGAATTCTGTTATACTTCTTTTTCAAATGAGCAGGCAAAGATATAAAACTGAAGTTGTAGTAGTGAACACTGAAATTGTGTGTGTGTGGGGGGGAATTTATAATGTTTACAAGCCTAGATTTGGAAAGAACAGATTCCGTGCAAGTGGTTACTTTTGCAACTGGCAGTGCATGGATTTACCTTGATCATTAAAACCTTCTGGAAGTATTTGTACATGGAGCTGTAATAGATTTCTTTTTGTGCCCTGAAATCTAATGCAAAATCTTGGAACTCAGAGGCCAGGCTTTCCCTTGTTTGGGTTGCTGAAGCTCTAGCAGTTCCAACACAGTGGCCTTTCCATGAGTGGGGCAAAATTTAAAGAGGGTTATTGTAACGATTCCTTGTTTTTGGTGTGTGTGTGTGTCTCTTTAAAAGTTAGGTTGCATGGCTGTGGTAAGTAGACTAGAGTGGTTGAGAGAAGCAAGCGTGGTATGATTGGTGGTTGACAGAGAGGGGGAGGGGTTTTGGAAGTGAAAATGAGTGGATGAGTATGTATGTCAGTCAGGAGTGACAGTTACAGTTTTGACAGTTGATAAGTTCAGTTGGTTCTCTGTGTATGAAAGGAGTGAGAAGCAGTTCTGTGTGGGGAATGAGTTAGACAAGCAGTTAGTTCTGTGTGTGAGGGAAGTGAGAAGCAGAAGGAAGGCTGAGAGAATAGGAAAAATTAAATGAAAGCTTAATTGAAGACAAGTTATAGGAAAGGCTGTATGTCCTGGAGAGAAACAGTGAACATATATGACCTTGAGTTAAAATGTTACAAAATTACCTGATAGATCCCTGTCAGTAAGGGAGCAGATTGTGTGTGATACACCAAGCAATTGTTCATTATTTACACATTAATAGTTACATTGTTCTACCCTTTTATTTATGAATTATTTAAATAAATCCTCTTTTATTCAAGTATACCAGATCTGAAAGAAATACTTCCTCAGGACCACATAGTTCCTCGTAAGCCTTGAATTCGGTCTACCTAACCAGTAAGAGCTGAAGTAAAAGTATAAAGGTTTGGAAATCCTTAAAATTTCCTGGTGGCAGCCGTCTATACCCAGTAGAACAAAATAAAAAGAACACTTTTAAAGTGAAACTAGTCCTCCCCAATAAGGAGGACGTCACAGTTATGGTATCCTTACTAGCACTTTATTGATGTGTATGTTCTCATGTGTAGATTCTGTAGTGGGCAACAGAAAGACCAAGATCCACAGTGAAGTCATTGCTGTAGTTAGGTAAGGAAATGTGAGGCAATATGAAAGGGGGAGCTAGTTAGAAGGAAGCTGAAAGGGAAACACAAGAGGGTCAAGCCCATAGAGAATGCTTGGGAGCTATTAAAACCACACTAATTGAGTCTCAGATATAGAATATATTTCCCAGGTTAGGAAAGGTACTGGCAATTCTGTGTGGTTAATGACCTAAATCAAGGAAGCCATAAAAGGCAAAAAGACTTCTTTTTTAAAAAGTGGAAGGTCTCCCAGTGAAGTGAACAGAAGGGAGCATAGGGTCTGGCAAAAGAAGTGTCAGTTAATAATTAGGCAAGTGAAAAGAGAACTTGAGGAGCAGATTGCTAAAAGCATCAAGACAATAAGCATTTAAATATATCTGAAGCAGGAAACTGGTTAAAGATGCAGTTGGGCCTTTAGATGACAAAGGAATAAAAGGATTGGTAAAGGAAGATGGGGTGGTAGCGGCCAAGAAGATAAATGAATTCTGTGCAGCTGTGTTCACTGTGGAAAGTGTGGGGCATGTACATAGGCCAGAGCCACTATTTTCAGGAAGGGGGTCTGAAGAACTGAGTCAAATAGAGGTGATGAGAGATGAAGTTCAAAGACTACTGGGAAAATTAAAAACCAGTAATTTCCCATGTCCTGATGGCATATACCCAAGGTTTTTAGGGAGCTCAAATGTGAAACTGTTGATCAACTGTAAGTTGTCACTAAAATCAGCCTCTGTACCAGAGGACAGATGTTCCACTGATTTTTTAAAAAGGGTCCAGAGGGGAACCAGGAAGTTACATGCCAGTTAGCCTGATATCTGTTCCAGACAAATTAGTAGAAACTGAGGAAAGCCTGCTGAGAGAAAATCAACATGGCTTCTGCAAAGGGAAGTCCTACCTCATTAACGTTTTGAAGTTCTTTGAGAAAGTAAACAAAACATGTAACCCTGACCTGGGCCCCGGTCACACGAAAGGTTTTGGGCCGAGAGAGGGACGGATTAGGGGCACAGCAAACGGGCGCGATCCCACCGCAACATCTGGGAAACGTTGCGCACCCGTCCCCGATCCGGCCCTTCAGGCCGAAAAGCCGCATCTAAAATAAACCACCTACAGAGATGGACTTACCAGCACGGCCGCATCAAGCGCAGCTGTGGGATTGCTAGCGCGTCCTTCTGCCGGCGCATCCAAGACCCCTGGCCGAACTGCGCATGCTCACACATGTGCAGTTTGGCAGCCTCCGTCTCTGTCTCGTTGCTTTCTCCCTGGTCTTCCGGCATCTGATCGTGCCGGGGAGCAACTGCGTGGCGGCTCACGGGATCTGTATGATCCCGCCGCTACGTTTCTATTTTGGTGCGGCTTTCAAAAGCCGCACTTTGCCCGTGCTCCCCCCCCCCGTGTGGCAGGGACCCTGGTAGACATTATATACTTAAGGCTTTCAAATGGCTTTTGGCAAGGTACCTCACCAAAGATTCTTGAATAAGCTTAGCAGTCATGGGATAAGAGCATGTCATCTCTCAATGGAAGGAATTAAGCAGTGGGGTCCCACAAGGATTGGTATTGGGGCTAGTGCTATTTAAGTTGTTCATAAATGATTTGGGGGTGAGCGGTATAGCAGCCAGGTTTGCAGATGAAACAAAATTATTGAGGATGGTGAAAACCAAGGCTGATTGTGAAGAGCTGTGAGAGGATCTCCACAAATTGGGTGAGTGGGAAACAATGTCGCAAATAAAGTTCAGTATAGGTAGGAGTAAGGTGATATATACTGGCATTTTTAAAAAATCTCAATTTTAAGTATATGCAGTGTGAGGCTCCCACCTCTCCAAGCCCCTGGCCATCTTGCCATGTGATGTAGGTAGGTCTCCCCAGGCCTCAGAAAGGGGATGGGAAGGGGGTTGTTCCACCTTGTTCCTACTTCATTCCCCTGATCAACAGCTCTTTTTTTCTTTTTCTAGCCCAGAGCTGTGCCCTCCTCTCCTCTTTGGCCTTTCCCAGGAATCAGTCCAAATAGCCCCACCAATTCCCTGGGCTTACCTGGCCTACCCCTATGGGAGGACATTGAGTTTGTCCTCCTATGTCTTTCCTGCTAGGCTGCTGGTTGATCTTCCTGCACTGCTTCCCCCCCCCCACCTCACTTTCTATTCCAGGGGCTTGGCTGCAGTAGGCTGCCAGCCCTCAGTCCCTGGTCCCTCCTGGGCTGTTCTTGGGCTTACTTGCCCTTGAGTAGGCCCCTCTGGCCTCTCACTAGCTTCTGCCCTGGCTGTGGAGGTTGCTTTCTTTCTTAGGCCACTCCAGTGTTGGGCTCTAGCCAGCTCTTCTGCCTGTGCCTGGAGTCGTGGTGCCAGTTAAGGGTCCTGTGTGTTGGCTTCACCACTCTTCCCCTGCCCCAGCTGTGTTGGGTCCAGTCACTCCAGGTCGGACACTGCTTACAGGGCCCATGTTGTCACCTGGGAGGCTGCTGGGCTCTCTGTCAGAGCAGTCAGGCCTCTGTGAGTTGTGCCATCTCTGGAGATGCTGGTGGTCACTGTATGGTCTCTAGCACTGGCAGCATGATGGTTGGGAGCTACCTTGCCCTGCGGGCCATCGATCATTGCCTAGGGAGCCCTGGGGGTGGCATGATTGCTAAGACCCACACTGCTTGGGATGCCTGTGGGGGTGGGGCCACAGGGAACTGTGTCTCTCACATTGGTAGTGGAGGGTCTGGTCCTGAGTCTGGTGGCATGCTACTGGTGTCTGAACTTGCTGAGACTGAGAGGGGAAGAGATCTGAGGGTCATAGTGGATGTCTCAAATAAAACGTCAACACAGTGTGCCACAGCAGTGAAAAAGGCAAACTCTGTGCTGGGGTTATTAGGAAAGGGACTGAAAATAAAACAGCCTATATTTTCCCTGTATAGACTTATGGTGTGACCCCATTTATAATACTTTGTGTAGTTCTGATTGCCATATCTCAATAAGGACTTTGCAGAGCTAGAAAAAGTACAGCAGAAGACAACTAAGGTGATTAGGGTGTTGGAGTATACCAGGGTTCCAACTTGGGCAGTGCTTCGTGAACAAATAGAAGGGAAATTAGCATGGAACGGGATGGAAAATATAAAATTTTTACCTGTAATGGAAAAAATCAGAGAAATAAAGATGGCAAGAAGTGAAATGGATGCCAAATACATGCATAGATACACAGAGTTGATATGTAGACTGAACCTGTGCCCTAAGGCTGCGGTCAGATGACAGACTTAGCGCGGTCTGGCACCACTTCTAATTTATCTGGGTTTCTTTGTAACAGAGTTTTGATTAGACATTCCCCCCTAAACCCACCCACTGCATGTTCACCCTGTGGATGATCAATCAGATCACAGCCTAAGGTAAGATACATGAGTTCTGGAAGGGAAAATTGCTAAGTGTGGCAAAGGGGAAGAAAGAAATCTTATGATCCTGATCCTGGTGGGAGTAGGAATCTAGGAGGGTTTGTTAGAGTGAGCCAAAGAAAGGGCAGTAATGCTGCATGGAGTGATCTCAGGCAGTAGTTGGAGGTTCAGTGGTTAAAGAAGGAAAGGTCGGAGAGTCTCCACTGAGAGTTCTCTGTGTGCATCACAGGGGACAGTAAGTGGGTGATCCTGCTACAAAGTTAGTGGAGGCATCTACCTTTATGGGCATATCTTCTGGGTGTTTCAGTGCCCCAAGATGAGAATGGGTCTACAAGGAAATGTTTGAATTTTACTGGATGACTTCAATTTAAGTTTTGCCAAATTCATGTGGGAAGATTGGAGAAATATTACAGGAGCCCAGGTGACTTTGCGTAATCAGGAGACGTTTCATGGGCTGTGTTTGGGGTCAAAGAATCAGGTGGGTTTGATAACTTGGTGTGGGATGGATGATGAGATTTTGTCCTGGGTGTATGCCTTGCATATTCTTCCGTGCATTAGGGCTATTATTACTACCAATCTCAGAAACATGTCTGGGTGTTTTGAATGGGAAGTGGCTGATGAGATTGCCTCTGAGTGCACCCGTTTCCACAGGAGGGGTTGCTTCCCTATCCACATAGAGGATTGCCTATTGGCTGCTGGAATTTTCCAGTGACCCTAGCATACATACTTGTTCTTTTCTTTGCATGTACTTCCAGCCTCAGGAGGCTCTGATCTCAGGAGGCACATCTTTTCTTTGCATGTACTTCCAGCCTCAGAAGACTCTGATCTCAGGAGGCACATGATCAACTTATTGTGTGTGTGTGTGTCTCAGTGACAGTACCAAGTCGGTGGGTTTCAATGGCTGCAGGCATAAATAGCTGTAAAAGGGGATTAGAAAGATTCATGGAGGATAGGTCTATCAGTGCTTACTGGCTATGGTTCCTAAAGAGAACCTCTGCATTCAGAGGCAGTAAACCTCTGAGTTACAGTTCCAGGAGGCAACATCAGGCCTTGGTCTCTATGCCCTGTTGTTGGCCCTCCAGAAGAACTGGTTGGGCACTGTGAGACAGGATGCTGGACTAGATGGGCTACTCATCTGATTCAGCAAGGCTCTTTGTACGTTCTTGCAGAATTGGAAGAGGAATGTACTTGAGCTGGAGCTTTCTGAGAGGCACAGTGTGAAGGAGAGCAATCAGGCACCACCAGTGAGCTTACGTGACTGTTGAGCTACCGCTGGGCTCAGAAACTATGTGGGTTTGTTCAGCCAGCCAAAACGTTACTCATATAAGTTTATACACTTCAACCAACTATATTTTATAAAATCAGTACATTAACCTTCTTATTTAAGAATAAAAAAAGATTAAAGGCAGGTTTTTTGATTTTAAAAAATACTTTCAGGCTGCTCCTATTGTGCAAAATTACTTGGAAAACATTAACTTTGATTGCAGTTTATAGAATCTCATGAGCAATATGTAGCCAGCTTTGCCGTGTTGTTGCCATTTTATTCACTTTTTCTGTTGAATCCAGACACCCTTTGAGTTAAAAAGCCATTGAGAGTTTGGCAGAGAGGGGCTGCTAAAGTGGGTGCTTAGTAGACCAAACTGGCTAAACACCATGGTATCTTATGTATGCATAAAATCATCAGCTAGGTTGTTGTAGCCCAGAGATGCTGCCTTATTCTCAGGTAGCCCCAACAGCAGGAGCACCCCACTGTTGACCTGAACCAAAGTCTGCCAAAAGTCAAGTACTCTCAGCTTGAACCTCAGAGTCAGTATGTGAGCATTCTGTAAAAAGGGGATTTCATATTCAGGTTTTCATACAAGGCAGCCCTCCAAGGCAATCTACAACCTCCTCTCCTCCAGCAGCGACAATGAAGGCAGGCTCCTCCAGGTGTAGTATCTGCATTTCTAAAGCTATTCAGAGCCCATCTGGTGAATAGCTCTTCTGTCTCCAGAACTTCACCTAGCCCTTTTTATGTGACCCTATGTGAGAATCGTTTGTCTCCAAAGCTTTCTTTCCTGCTCCATTCCTCAGCAATCCTTCCTGACGCTAATCATGGACCCATTTACACCTTTTATTTAAATATGGGAACCTATTCAACTCACCTAGAGTGAACCATCAAGGGTCATCATATCTATTCAGATCCCACTGGTTGTCCCATCGAGGCTATTGCGCAGCTAGACTCTGCCCCTCAGGGTCACCATTGGTCGCACCTGAATTATACTCCGCCTTGTACCACACCTCCATAGACTCCTTATTGGTCTAGAAAATCTATTGTTCTCACCTGAGCCCAGCCCTTCAAGACCTCCCATTGGTCAGCATTGTTTTCTAATGTCTATATCTGTCCGAGCAGATTGCCTCAGATTTTGTGTGTCTGCCCCTGAAGCTAACTGGCAGTTCACCCCCAAACTTTGGTTTGGGCCTCTCCATGGACCCCTGCACGTCTGGGCAGGTTGTACAACCCATAACTGACTTCTCTATTCCCTATCAATCACCTCTGCTTTCCTAGTTTTGTATTGCTAGCTCTTTTTGAATGTTTAGTGTGCTTGTAATTAGGGAAATACTTTAAATAAAAACTATTTAATCTACTCTTCAAATTTGGAATCTTCCTACTGTACCGGACCTTTGTATAAACTGGTGTGCGGTCCCTTGTACCCCTCTGGCCTCCCCTGCCACATAGCTAATTTCCCTCAACAACAAGGCAGGCCATTAGCAGTAACATTGTGACTTACAGATTTAAACTAAAGCTGTGCATTATTGGTGGTATTAAAGGCACATAGAAGAAACTCCCCATAATAGTTCAGATTACTGATAGAAACGTTTCTGGGGTTATGTACAACCATAGTTCTTTACCGTTGTGCCCTTAATCCCCCCAAAACTGTTCTGCTATGCTTTTTATGGGAAAGAGGTATTTGGTTTGAGCCTTTAACTATTTTCTGCTGGAGCAGTGTCAGCCGGTCAAATAAACAAGAAGGCAACGAAAAAATATTTGAATGAGAAATCTGTGCATGTTGGTTTTTATCCAGAAAATTGTGTTTTTATATCTCACCAGTATTTTGCTTGTTGCTTGCAGATAGTAGTTCTCTGTTGGTGGTTTTCTAGATGTATAGATGGAACATGGATGTTATTCCTGGAAGCAGCCAAGATTAGTTTGGTGGAAATGGATAACTGCTTTTATATTTTAAATAGCATACCTTTTTAGAGCATTGAATCACTTCACTAAGGCTGTGGTCACACATACGATATAATCCACTTTCAATGCACTTTCGAATAGGATTTTGCCAGTCACACAGTAAAAATCCAGTTGGAAAGTGTATTGAAAGTGGATAGAAAGTTGATTATTTAGTGTGTGTGATTAAAGCCCCACATTTAGTTCCTTAGTGTGTTAGCCGAATTGCTTTATTTACAGCAATTGGCAATTTATAAATGGGTTCTTGCCAACTATACCAAGGTCCTGTTCCCAACAAGAGTTACCAGTAAAGGATTTGAGGCTGTTGTAGTTTAAAATAGATGTCTTTTACTTAAGAATATATCTCATACAAACAATACTAGTGCACTCACACATTCAAGTTCCTTAGAATTACAGTATTAAAATAAGCACGGTTGCATTAGCAGGTAGGGGTGATGATGGGCGATACTTATCTGTCTTGCAGCTTGGTTGTCCCAATGAAGAATGGATGGGAAGAAATAGAAAACAAAGGGAATTCACACATGACAAGAACCAGTCAAAACGTGTGATCAAGAGATCAAAGTAGAGGCAAGGGTTTGGGGATACCAAGTGGGGCTCAAGGGGAATAAAAGCAGATAGGGGATGTTGCAGGGGGTTTGCTAGCTAGGAAGGGCCAGATGAATGGTCCTTATCTATTATAGTGGGTTCAAGAGATGGGTGGTAACTGTTCCAACCTCTTGGCCCACCTACCTGTTAGTCCGTCCTAAAAACAATCCTATTGGTTGCATGTAGGGAGGGTGGTTACCTAAGAGGGGTGGCCAATATTGAAACCTAAAACCTTGCTCTAAGGATGGTATCTGGTTAGGTGTGAAAACCTTGGCGTCATGATGCTCCATAGTGGTGTTGATGAAGCTGGCCATTCTCATTGTGAACCAAATGTCCATTTGGCAGGAAATACCAAAGCAGGAACAAAGCAGTTGATGGGTGGTACGTGACCACAAACAGTTCAGCAATGAGGGCTGTCTCTGCTCAGAGCTGTTGTTTCTCATTGCTCACAATAATGGAGGGGTGTGCTTCTTTCACCAGGCTAGTAACTGTGTAGCTGAAACCTTATTCACATGTAAGGCTTGTGCAGGCACCTTCTATGTGTAGCATCACAACAGGTGACTTAAAGTGTACAGTTCTTTGAGCCTATGTGTGTGTGCACAGTCCATTGTATGTAGCAATAAAATATAGTCCATAAAGTAAATATCAAGTTCATTCTCTAACAAGTGGCATGAATCCATCTTTTCTTTGAATAGATGTGCATATACGTCACTTTATAGAGTTTTATGATTATTAGGATTTCCATGCTGAAAAGGAATCCTTATATTTTCCTGAAAATGTTTTCAGATGTAAAAGGTCAGTTGAGATGCTGTAGATGTAGAAACCATTGCACAACAACTGCCTTGGGTGTGCAGCAGTGGGTGCACAAGGCAGTGCCTTGTTTTTGTCTTGAAATCAACAGAATGTTTTATACTCCTGGCGTTATTTTTTATGTTATATATATTTTAAATTTCCAGATGCAGTTCTGAAATATAGTTAAGTATTTGAAAAATAATTTTAAAAACAATATTTTCCACAGTTATCCTAGACTATTGGTATGGCATGTTGTCTGTTGAGGATGTCTGAATACCACATGTCCATATGACAAGTGGTGATGGAAAATATACCAGAATTATTGTTTCTCATGACTTGTCCTCTTGGCCACTCTACATTAAAAGAAATTTAAAAATTAAAATAAAGATGAGCTTAATGTATTTCTGAATGGTGTTTATTTTCTTCAGTAGAAATCAGAAGGAGAAATTAAAGGGCTAATAGGGATAAAGTTGTAGTGGTGGTGGGGACAGAATCTGCTGCATTCCAGGTTATGGTAACATCTATATAGATCCAGAGGTGTGTGTATGTTTGTTTGTGTCCATACTATCATCAGGTTTTACCTCCATCTCAACTATATCTTAATTGGTACTTCTATTAATATCTGTGTGAGAAAATAAATACTAACTTTGTTCCACTGATAGGCTCTGTCACAGTTCTAAGTGTGATATGACTAGATCCTTAGTGTTACTATTTTGATGTACTGAAATGTTCTGTCCTTGTGATGCTGAAGATTTGTACCTTTCTGTCTGGTTTCTGTGACATTGTGGTTTATTTATTTATTATTTATTTCATTTATTTTGCAAGTTTAAGTGCCACAAAACCTGCTCAAGTTAAAAATGATAAAATCACAAAATAGCATAAAATTGTGCACATTAACAAATCATTAAAACCCCAGCCAATAGTAAAAACAACACAAAGCTTTGATTCTCTACATGTAATTAATCACATTTACCACAGTTTGTCTGTGTGGTTGGGGGAAAAGGACTCCTGTAGCATTGGTTGGAAGTATTAGACAGGATGCCACAGGGGACCCCCTGATTTGGATGGTCACAAGCATGGGAAGGGCAAAGAAGTTAGCAAAGACATGGCATCTAAGTTCAGGCACTGAGTGAGGCCATAATTTATTTTAACTGTGGTTAGTTTGTTAAACCAGGATTTGTTTGCTGATTATATTCACCTTAACCGTGCTGGTTCCATTATCTTTGTTCTTTCACTTGAAAAGTCTTTGCTGGCATTTTGGCCTTTCTTTCTCATATATTATACTTCATATTTTTACCAGTATCCCAAAGCCCTGTGCTTGACTAAAGAAATAAATGTCCTGAATGGAATTTGTGAATTGTGGAGAATTGGCAGAATCTCTTGAGAGCACTGATATATAGCTAGAAGTGGAAAGAATAAAAATAGCTGCGGTGACTGAGAGAGTCTGTGAGCTGGTGCAGTTACAAAAACAGCCTATTGTCCTACAAGTGATGGAGAATCTCTGGAATTCTAGTTATAGTTCTAGACACCAGTGGGGCAAAACTCTTCTCAGTATTAATCTCAGTATTGCCCAACAGGATGTCAGTTTATGAAGCTAGACTAAGGTTGAAATATTAAATACATATCATGAACTCTGTAGGACAGTAATTCCAGAAGAGACATATTTTCTAGGGTAGATTTATAATGTGTAAAGAGCAATACATACTGCAGTTCAGCATTTCTGCCATGGTAGTTTGCTGAATGGCTTTACTTTGGGTTTTTGTTTCAGAAAATCTTTGTTAGTTTTGAATAATCTTTAAAATATTTTAAATTGTCCTTAATAAATCTTTAAAATAATATTTAAAGTAATTAAACTAATTATCTAAAGCAATCTATGACTGAACAATTTAGTTTTAATATTTGATGCATATTTTATATGAAATATACATTCTTCAGTTTTTTCATTAAATTTATTTATTGGATTTATCCCACCTTTCCTTCAAAGAAGTCAAGGTGGTGTATATCGTGCCTCCCCACATTGTGTCTTCACAACAAACCTGTGAGATGAGTTTGTGAAAGGTCTGAAGTTACCCAAGAGCTTCACTGCTGACTGAGGATTTGAAACTCTTTCCTACTGTAGTCTGACAGTATAACCTCTACACAGCACTGACTCTTAAAAGTGAATTATAATAAGAGTATAATAAGAACAAATTCTGATATTAGAACACAGAGCATAATGATAATATTTTTATTATTAAAATGTAAGTTGCTGATTAAACTGGTAATATGATTTGCAAAAGTTCGTGATTATATAATGTAAAAGAATATTGATTTTGTTCAAGCTTGATTGAGAATCTTTAGTAATATGAAAATGACTATAGAAATATTTGAATGAAATTTCAAAAATCACCCTGAGAAAACAAAGGTTTCTTTTAATGAGCATATTTATGGATGTATAACCAATAAGCAATTATATAATTTACAATAGTTCCATAATTTTTTATTGAACATATATAAACTAAATTCTGATCTATGGGTTCCTGCTGCTTTATGCCATCAGGCAACTGAAGGTGTCCTGAAGTAATTTCGTTTGCTGCACGTTTTACTAGGCAGGACATCTATCTTCCTCTTCTTTCAAATTCCTCCTCAAAACCTACATATTCTGTAAAGCATTTGATTTCATAGTCCTTATTATTAAAACTGAGCTCTGTTTACATTTTCATTTTATATTGTCTTTAAAAAAAGCAAAGGTAGACCATATAAGACTGACGTCAGCCTGACCCTGATCAATGTCACTGATAACTATTACATTGTAGAATAATTCCTTTCAATATGTTATGTCTCTGTGTATTCAGAATAGTAGATCCAGGTACAGCAAATCCTAGTTGACCCCCCAATCAATTAGTAGTGGCAGAGTACTGTTGACTTAATTGGGGCTCTATTGACATAAGGACTTGTAAAGATTAGGGCAAATGGAGCCTTGTTCTGTAGTAGTTATAAAACCCCATCTTCCCTGATCACTTTGATTGTCTTAAAACTCCTTCCTGAAGACTGGGAGAAGCTTTGCGAACAAAATGAGCTATAGGAAAGGGGTTGTGGCAAAAATGTGAAAGAAAGGGGGAGGGAGAGGTGATTGTACTTTATTTCCTATCTTTGCTGTGGTTTGTGAGACTCTCTCACCCCTCAGAAACTAATTTTGGGTCAAATGTCACCTTCTCTTCTTTGGGAGAGAAGGAGAATGTGGAGAAAGATCTGCTCTCCTAACAGCTTGTATAAACTCTTCTGGTGGATACAACCCCAAAACACCTTGTGGATTAAGATATTCTTTACAACATAATTAAAGTATGCATAAACAGTTGTTAATTAAATTTTTAAACTAAAATCATGTAGAAATGTCTTCATTTTTTCTCTATTTATGCTGAAAATTATTTATTTGCGATAATATTAATCCTTTTATATTCTATGCATGTGTTTCAGTGCACTCATTAATCTAACACAGAATTAGTATGTTTAAGGAAACACAAATATACTGACTATGAAAAAAATGATCTGTATTAGTAATTAATACATTTCTGGATTTTTTTACTTAAAAGGAAGCAGTGATCAAAAATAAAAGGAACCTCCACATCCAGAGATATTAAATTATCTCCACCAAGCACAGTCCAGCATAAAAGCTTGCCATCCAGTATAACTTTTATATGTTTCTTATATGTTTAGTTTCATTCTGCTATCCCTCAGCCATCTGATCACAGTATATAGGCATAAGCCTAGAACAGAACTAGCTGCTTCAGGAGGGTTATTCAAAGAAATGTATAACTGGATAATCATGTTTCTTTTCAAACTTTCAGTGGTATCATTCAGTGGTGTTAAACTGAATCCTAACAGAGCATGGTGGACAGTACATAATGTGGAACTTGAAACTCAGATGCCACATATCTGAATAAAATTCTCTTACCTCAACTTTCTGAATATAGCTCAGCAAAAATGATCTGAAGTACCTCATTGCATTCTATTAATCTTTACTCAAGTCTTTGAGAGCTTTAGCTGAATCTGTCAAAGACAGTGAAGAAATTGAGCACGACCAAGATCGCTGTTGATATAAACATGAATTGGTAGTTTGTACTGTACATGAGTTGGCAGTGTGGTGTAGTGGTTAAGAGCAATGGACTCTAATTTGGAGAACCTGGTTTGATTCTGCCATCCTCTACTTGAAGCCAAACTGAGTGACCTTGGGTCAGTCACAGTTCTCCCAGCCAAAAAGCAAAAGCCTTGGCTGCTGCATAACATTAAAAAAGAGCTAGAGCTTCAGGCTGCCAGACAATCCTTGGATCTCCTGGCTGTACCACGCATAATGCCATACAATAATTTATTTTATTGTTTTGTTAAAAAGGCAAATGTGGTTGTAGGCTACATTAATAGAAATGCCTAAAATTGCACTTGTCTTTTCTTTCCTCTGCAAGGAAAGGCTGAGGGAAATGTTTAGCTTGCAGAAAAGAAGTTAGCGTTGCCAGCCCCCAGGTGGAGCAGGGGATCCCCCTATTTGGCAGGCTTCAAATTTGCCAGCCAGCTGGCCAGCGGGGGAAAGCCATGCCCCCACCACCTGGCACAACGCCCCCAGTGTGATGATGTCACATGGAAGTGACATCATCATACTGGGGACACCACACTGTGACGTTCTAGTATTTTGGGCAAAACCCTATGGTGACCATAGAGTTTTGCCCAAAATGCTAGAACGTCACCATGCAACATCCCCAGGTTGATGACATCACTTCTGCATGATGTCATCATGCTGGGGGCGTCATGCACAGTGACATCACCCTGTCCCCTGCACTCTTGGAGACCTCCCTCCCACCCCCTGCTGGGGAGCGAAGAGGACCTGGCAACCCTAAAAGCAGTCTAAAGGCAGACATGATTGTACTGCTATCTAATCGAGTTAAATTACAGTTGCACATTGTGAAAAAAACCCTTTTAATAGTTCAAGTAGTTTGACAATGGAAGTTTGGTGGTGTTTGTGTGTGGGTGTCCCCTCTCTGGAGGCCTTTAATCAGAGGCTGGAGAGTGATTTGTTGGGTAGCCTGTAGTTTTGATTTCCTGTACTGAGCGAGGGTTGGCTCTTGACTATGGCCTGAGGCCTGATCTTCTTGCACTTGTCGTTTCCCCTCTTCTCTTGGCTTGGCTTAACTTTCACCTCTGCCTTTTAGTCCTGTAATGAGAAAAAACAGCTTTTTAACCCCTGCTCCCTGTTAGGCTCTTCTCTTGGCCTGCCCTTTCTTTCCTCCGTATGACTTGCCCCTTGTTTTATTTGGTTTCCTTGTCTTGTTTACCTATGGGTCCTTTCTGCTACTGATGTTTCCCATTCATCCCTGCTCAGTCTGAAGTTCTCTAGGCTTGCAGGCAGTTGCAACTCTGACACCTCTCTCTGAGTCTCCCTCAAGAGTTTTACTGTTAAAGCATTCATGTGTTTGAAACCATGGCATTGCTTCCACCTTAGTTGTTGCTCCGCACTTCCCTGCCACTTTGTGGGAGCTATTAGGCTCTGACTTTCCTGGCTACTGCCAGTCTGGGTTTGCTAGCTGACCACCAGGGTGCTGCACAATATCCTTATATACCACAAAAGCATAAACAGAATTGTGCCATTGTGGCTAATGGTGCAACTCCTGCATTATGGCAAAACAGAACAATTGAGATATGCAGTCACAATGTCACAAATGGTGTAGAGAAGCTACGTAGTACGAGATCTTTTGTGATTTACATGGAATGGAGGACCAGCTAAGGAACTGCAGTGTGAGCTGGCATTCTGCCCGGATGCCAGGATCAAGGCCATTGTGCTAACTCAGAATTCAGTATTGTAGTAATCCACATGGAACACAAGGTGCTCACATTCCAAAACTATATGGGCAGGCATCAGTAATATGACAAACCAATATTCAAGGTCTGTCCACATCAACAACACCCTCTGGAACAATGGTCAGGAAAGAAGATGAATTCTGACAGAATAGCAGACTTACATTCTGATATGCTAAAATCTTGCGTACGTATGAGAACAAAGGGAGAGGTGACATTCATTTATGTGGGGCACTTGGCTATATAGTTATGAACAATATCCAAATGAAAGCTAGTGTTAGAAAATCCCATTTGAAGTGATCAGATGCTGACATCTAATTAAAATTCAGAACATAAGATGTATTATTATAAAAAAAATAACCCAGAAACATGTCTTTTAAAGCTGGGGCTTCCCATTACTTTGTTGTTCTTAAAGCAGATGAGCCATTCAAAGGTTATTTTACTACTCCTTTGAAGACTTTGAATTGGATGGCCTGTTGTTGCTATCAGTACAAGTTCAGTATTGCTGATGAGGGTGATAGGCTCACTTCCAGAAAAAGGACTTCTGGAAGTGTTTTCTGCTTTTGAGAGATTTGGATAGCCAATTTTCCTTTGGAATCTAAAGGTACCACCAGGTGCCTCATTAGGGATTAGCTGGGATTTCCCCCCCTTCATTTGAAATAATTGACTGCCTTTGTAGAGTTTATTGGGGGGAAAGTACAGACACTACTCTGCCCAGGTGTTCTGTAAAAATGCTTCTAGCTTTCTAATCAATTTGTAGAAACTAATATTATTGACCAAGAAGAAGCATAGCTATTGCTAGTTTTTAATTGACCAGAACCATGGAGGAAAACTGTGTGATATAATTGTAGTGCTCCTCAGTGTTAGCATTAGCATTGTTTAGACCTTCAGGCCTATGTAGGCAGTAGCATGATACCACATGCTGGTCCCAGTCTTTCCACTTAAGTGAAAGCATTCAGTGAACAGTCTGAAGAGAGTCCTACAAATGTATATTCTATCTGAACAAGATGTTATCTCATACCATACATTTCCATTCATAATTCTGGGGAATTAGAAGCAAGCAATAACTTCTGTATGGCAAACATAGATTTGTGTTTTGTTTACACACTATTACTTTGATGCCAATCAACCTAGTGACTGCCAACTCAGTCTGGAATTGCATTAGTCTGAGTAGAACTGGACAAGGAAAGGACATGGCTCCTTAACACATCTATATCCAGAGATTTTGGGGAAATTGCACATTAAAATCAGTGTGATTTACTCCTAAGAGGAGTGTGCATAGGATTGCTGGCATGAATATCTAGATATCTAATAGCCAAGTTCCCCCCTCCATGTGGATATCTAAATCCGCACATCGGGGGCACTTGGGGGCAGAGAGATTTTCCTGCACACTTGGAGCAGTCCCCAGGTGTGCAGAAAAATCTAAAAAGTTGAAAAAAGTATACGGGGGATACTTAAATCCGCCAAAAAGTAAAAGAGCATTCCCTGTGCATGTGCAGAGAACACCCTGGCAACTGTCTCACCTTTGCTGCCACTGGGGGGAAGGAGAAGGCTTGGTAGGCCGCTGCTGGGGGGGAGG
>NW_015172010.1:699716-711774 GCF_001447785.1 Gekko japonicus
GAAGGCTCACCTGCGGCTGCTTCCTCCTCCTTCTCTATGTGGCGCTCCCCCCCGCGAGTATCGTGGGTCCCCCTTTTTGTTATTTCATATTATGAAATGATCACATTTTCTTGTAGCAATAGTTTGACTTCACAAGCTTACAGTACAATGCTAAACGGAGTAATGTTTTTTGAGTCCATTGAAATCAATGGATTTAGATGTGTCTGTCTGTTTAGAATTGCACTGTAAATTATGGTATCCTCTATTTTTTCGAATATATCCACATATTTTTGAAGAGGTGGGAGTAAAACTAGGATCTATTTCTCATATAATGGCAGTTTCTGCTTTCATATAATTGAGAATCAAGTACAGAGCAATGTACTGTTGAAATGCCAGATGCAAGGGCAATAGGATACAGCAGCCAGGTAAAGACGGATTGCCCTCGGAATATTATAAGACCTTCTCCTCTCTCTTAGTGAACCCATTGACAAAAATAGCTAATTATATACTGCAGACAGGACACTTACCAGCCTCTTGGTCAGATTCTTTGATAGTTCTTATCCCAAAAGAGAGTAAGGATAAAACAGATCCAGCGTCTTACAGGCTGATAGCTTTAATTAATCAGGACGCAAAGATTTTTTCTGCTATAATGGCCAACAGATTTAAGATAATAATATCAGAATACGTTCATAAGGGTCAAACGGGATTTATCCCGAATAGAAATCTATTTAGCAACATTTGAAAATCTCTTAATCTCTGCAAGTTGACTCATCAACAAGCCTTTTTGCTGTCATTAGACATTGAAAAGGCCTTTGATTCTCTTGAGATTCAGTACCTTCAGGAATTGATGGCCCTTATGAATTTTGGGGAGGCCTTTCAAAATACCATAGCAGCGATCTATGAACATCCGACTGCCCAGATCTGTGCGAATGGGTACAGCTCTTCACCCTTCAAGTTATCCAGAGGTGCCCAAAAAGGAGACTGCCTGTCTCCACTTTTATTTGTGCTAGCATTGGATCCTTTGGCGGAGTCACTCAGGCAGAATCAGCACTTTAATGATATACAGACAAACTCATTCGAATTCAAGATCAGCATGTATGCAGATGATATGGTCCTGTATATCTCTGACCCAGTGAACTCTTTGTTGGCCATACACTCTACTCTGAAGTTGTTTGAGAGCATATCTGGATTGAAAGTGAATTAGTCCAAATCTGAGCTATATCCCATACATATCCATATGACTTTAGAAGCTAAGATTAAATCCTCATATCCATACAAATGGGTCTCATCCTTTTGGCGGTATCTAGGAGTAAATATTCCCTTAGATCTAAAAAAGATTATCTCTGTTAATTACACAAACATTTATCAAAATTCGATTAACCAATTCAAAATGTGGGATGAACTAAAATTTTCATGGCCAGATAGAATACAACTTATCAAAACTTTTATTCTTGAAAAAAGAACAGTTTCTGTCAAGAGCTCTCTCAGCCCCACCTACCTCACAGGGTGTCTGTTGTGGGGAGGGGAATGGAATGGAGTTTGTAAGCCGCTCTGAGACACCTTTGGGTAGAGAAGGGCGGGATATAAATCCAATCTCCTCCTCCTCCTCCTCCTCCTCCTCCTCCTCCCTTCTTTTTCTTTATTTTGCCTAAATTTTTATTTCTATTTTCTGCATTGCCAGTAGAAATCCTAGACCAAGATATGGCAAAATGGCAAAAAGCTTTGGTAGACTTTATCTGGAGTCATAAAAACCCATGTTTTCAGTGTGAAATCTTGTAGAGACCTACCTCTCAGGGTGGTTTAGGCTTTCCAGGGTTAAAAAAATACTGTCAGTCAGCGATTGTAGGCTCGGTGATCAAAATGTTGAATCCTAATCCAACAGAAGATTGGATTCTGTTAGAAGGTGAATTTGTGGCTCTGGCCACTCTGATCGAAGCTATTTGGCAAAAACCCAAACAAATAACTTCAAAGATTAAAGAGAGTCATTTTCTGTATACATCCTTGAAGACGTAGGACACAGCACAAAAAATCCTCGCACCAGATATCTCCCAATTAGCCCCGTTACTGAACCAAGAGTGGTCACCTGCAGATAAATTAGATGTTTACTCAAGAACGTGGCTACACTTTAGAAACATTCACATAACAGACCTACTTAACAAAGGAGAAATACCTGATAAAGTACAAATTGAGAACTACAGAAAAATATCCTTACCTTGGTACCAGTATTTTCAAATATGGTACATGTTACTGCACATCAAATCCTCTGGGATATTGTTGAGACTGCTCACGGACTTTGAAATATTTTATAAGATAACTGATTTTACTAGCAGTGGTCTACTCTCCAAAATACATAAATGGTTGACCAATTTAAATTCTTCTCAGTTACTCAAATATCAGAAACAATGGAATTCGGAGTTCGGATTCCCCATGCAAGATCAAGCGTGGAAAATGATTTGGTCCTCCCCTAGCAATACCTCAAAGATATTTAACGTAAAATACAATTTTTTAAACTCCTATCTCACTGGTATTTAACTCCTAAACGTCTTTCACATATTTATCGCTCCAGTTCTTCTCAATGTTGGAAAAGGTGTGGACTTATCGGCTCATATAGGCATTGCTGGTGGGATTGCAATCATATTCAGTCCTTTTGGCGAGAGATCCACTCTCGAATTAAACTTATTATGACTGTGGATCTCCCGTTTACTCTTGATGCAATGCTGTTACAGTATTGGCCAGACTTACCTTTAAGAGATGTAATTAAAGATTTGATAGCGACCCTGCTTTCCATGGCTTTGCTAGTGATTGCCTCTAAATAGAAAGATTTGTCTCCCTTGTCTATTTCTCGTTGGCATGAAAAGATCTGGGACCAGTTCATTATGGCAAAAATATCGTTCTCACTGATTCCACTAATTTCTTCACAATGCCAAACAAAATTTGTAGCCAAATGGTTCCCGGTCCTCTCTTACTTGGCAGAAAATAATATTGTCCCAGCTAACTCCTTATATGAGCAAATGGCTACATTCTAAATACTTAGGACTGTAGTTAACTCTATAACATCTCCCTTGTAATCTATACACGTCTGGGGTTTTGCTTTTGCTAAGTTCTGGTTGGTGTTTGACTTTTATGGTTATACGGTTGCTGTTTATTTTGTATTGTATATGCTGTTAATTGTAAATAATAAATCAATTTAATATGGATACAGCAGCCTGTTATTGTTGTTCCCCACATACTTTGCTGGGCTCTTGACTTGAAGAAAATCATAGAATCATAGAGTTGGAAGGGACTTCCAGGGTCATCTAGTCCAACCCCCTGCACAATGCAGGAAATTCACAAAATACCTCCCCCTCACACTTGCAGTGTCCACTGTTCCACACCCAGAAGATAACAAAAAACCTTCAGGATCCTTGGCCAAACTAGCATGGAGAAAAATTGCTTCCTGTCCTCAAAGTGGCAATTAGCATTTCCCTGGGCAATCAGCATTTCCCTGGGCATGAAAGAAAGGGCCACAAGACCTAAGCACTGAGGGACCCTGGGGCAAGTGATGCTCTGTCATCTTGGTGCTTGGGGTCAACAGTGGGAGGGCATCCAACATTGGCATCTCTTATGTTCTTATTCTCTCATCCAAAATTTTTGGTCGTCTATTCAAGACCAAATTTCTATCATCACAGGCCTCATTGGCATCTCTTATGTTCTTATGTCCTGCCCTCCCACTCATGATCTGCCTAAGTTCACACACTCAGCATTGCTGTCAGATGGCCATCTAGCCTCTGATTGAAAACCTCTAAAGAAGGAGAGGTCACCACGTCCTGAGGAAGCCTGTTCCACTAATTAATCAATTGATTAATGAAAACATTCTTGGCAAATGCTTTCGCTCTGGTCCGTCTTGCGCCGGTCCAAGAATTTCACCTTTAGCGGCAAAATACGAAAGCCCCCGGCCGTCTCTCTCTCTTTTCTGCTCTGTCAGGAAGTTCTTCCTAATGTTTAGCTGAAAACTCTTCTGATTTAATTTTAACCCATTGGTTTGGTTCTGGTCCGTCCTTCTGGGTCAACAGAAAACAGCTCTGTACCATCCTCTATATGACAGCCCTTCAAGTACTTGAAGATGGTTATCATATCACCTCTCAGTCGTCTCCTCTCCAGGCTAAACATGCCCAGCTCCTTCAACCTTTCCACATAGGACTTGGTCTCCAGACCCCTCACCATCTTCATTGCCCTCCTCTGGACACGTTTTTATTTATTTTTATTTATTTCTCACATTCCGAGCTTCCGGTTTTCAGCACAGCGAAGACGGATGGCCCCGGGAGAGCTCCTGTGAAGCCGGCTGGATTGCTGGGTTGTATCTCTCTGTAGAGGGGTCCAAGCAAGGGGCTTGATCTGGGACTCTGCGAGTGGCGGCAAGCGGATTGAGTCCAGATTGCCTCGAAGCACAAGCCTAAGCGAGAGCAACTGAGGCTCCCCCCCCCCAGCCGTGGAGCTGTGATTATCGGCACAGGAAGAAATAGCAGCTTTCAAGATACTACAAAACTTCAACATAAATTGCACCATCATGAGTACCTTTTAAAATCATTGGTGTAAGAAACTGGATAGCCCTTTTAAAGAGCTTTAAACACCTAAGACTGAAGGGTGGAAGGGATCCCCCCCCCCTTTGAAGCAGCTTGGCAAAGAAGGAGTTGGATCTTTGCAACAACTTTAAAGGGCGCAGAAAGAACTGGTAGATCTCTGGGACTCACATTTTTTTTGGCACATCTTTAAGTTTTAATGACCTTGTGGATTATAATTTTTATTTGACTTTGATTTGGATTACAATACAAAATTTGTGGATTAATTTTGAGTTTATGTTTGGTTCCATTACTTGGCTAACTGGAATTACTAAGAAGATATCTAAGTGGATTACAATTTGTTTAACCCTTATTTGGATTACAAATTAAAGATGAAGAAGAAAGAAGAAAAGAAAAGGGAATATAATAGAAGGTTAATAATATGTCTGGAACTCACTTTCACTTTTGAAACATCATTTCCGCAAAAGAGAGACATTATAGTAAGAGTTTTTATGTCTTAGAAATCCATTTGTTATTGTTACCAAAGTACAGTTTATATAAATTGCAAAGTAAATGCTGATAAGTGTCTCTTTTTTCTGCGCGGGCTTGGATTGGGCTGTGGGATCTAGTAAATAACCAAGAGACTCTCTTATTTTAATGCAGGGATATAGTAGAATAAAGAAGATATTATTGGTTTTAAATATGTGTCAGAACATGGATAAGAAAGCTAGATCTACTAACAATCCATCTCCTGGTCAAGGCAGATCAGTGACAGCCACTTTGGCACAGATTTCTGTAAACGATCTACAAGCCTTAATACAAGAGGATGTGACTGCAGCAGTCAATCTTATACAAGACAAAATAGACACCTTGTCACAAAAGATGTCACAGCAGATGACAGAAGTACAAAATCAACTTAAAGAAAACAGGCAAGAGATGTTTACTTTGAATAAAGCAGTCACCCAGATAGAGGAAAAATTTGAAAAGATTCAAATTAAAATGGAAACAGTGGAATCTAAACAAAAATCTTTGGAAGAAACATTCATTAAATTAGCAGCATATATCCAAAATTTCAGAATATACCAGAAAACCAAGATGAAAATTTGAAGATGGAAATGGCACAAACACTGGCAGAATACATGGAAGCAGAAAACCCAGATGAACTACATAATGAAAATGATGTGGTCTATAGAATGAACTCAGCATATGACAAAAGACATGGACTACCAAGGGAAGTAAGCAGCCTTGAGCCTGCTTCGGTAGTAAGGGCGGGGTATAAATAAAATAAATAAATAAATAATAAATAAGTACACCATCATCAGAAAGAATGGAATCCAATATAGATGGCTACTACCTGAAGGCCTCCTTTTTACATACAAAGGGAAAAGGTACAGAATTAACTCTACATTCAAAATGGAAGATTTCATTAAAGTACATGATGATGACTTAAAAATGAAGAAGAAGGAGCAAAAGAGACTCAACAAGAAACAAATGGCAAGACTACAACATCCCTGAAGGTTACAAGACTTAAACTGAAGAAAAAAGATGAGAACAAAATACAAAAGAAAGATGGACAAAGGTAAAATCAAGATAACTTCAGTAAATGTTAATGGATTGAATGCACCCCAAAAAAGAAGACAAGTTTTCCAACAACTAAAGAAGATGCAATTAGATGTTATATGTTTTCAAGAGACTCATATAAAAGATTCTGATTAAAAAATTCAGAAAGTAAAAAGCTTGAGAAAAAATTTATATCCTCAGATAAAGAAAAAAAGAATAGAGGTGTTATGACATAAGTGAAAGAACATCTACATCCAGAATTAATATATAGTTCTGATGATGGAAGAATATTGATAGTTCAAATACAAAGACAAGTTAAAAGAACCTTAATTTGAAATATATATGCACCTCATCAACACCAAGATAAATATTACAAACTGTTCCAAGAACTTATCTCTAAACAAAATTATGAAGTTTGTTTAACTGGAGACTACAATGCTGTTTTTGATTGATGTATGGATAGAAAAACGAACACTGGGGGGAAAAACATGGTAATAAACTACCCAACACATTTTTACAACTTGCAGAAGAACATAGTTTGATCAATGCTTGGAAAACCAGAAACCCAAAGAAACAAGATTATACCTTTTACTCAGCAAGACATAAGTCATGGTCCAGGATAGATATGTGTTGGATCTCATCAACAATTATAAATGATTTCATTGAAGTTGAAATCTTACCAGCAACATTTGCAGATCATAATCCTGTTATTCTTGTATTCCAAGATGCTCCAAAGAAAAATAGATGGACTGTCAATATGTTTTTATTTAAAAATATGAAATTTGTAGCAAACAAAAAAAGAATTTCAAATCTTCTTTGAACAGAATATCCAACCAGACCTATCTATTAGAACACTATGAGATGCGTTCAAGACATACGCTAGAGAATGGATAATTAGAGAATCAGCCCATATAAAAAAACAAAGAATGGAAAAGTTTGTACAAATCAAGGAACAAATTAAGAACCAAGAAGAAAATCTGAAAAAGAAACTATAGCAAACCAACTAAGAGGGAAGTTAATTTTTTTACATCATCAAATGAACTGTCTGCTGTCAGAAGAAATAGCCAAATCAATTATGTATGCTAAACAAAACTTCTTTGAAAATGCTAACAAACCAACTAGATGGTTAGCATACAAATTAAGGAAGGAAAAAGAAAAAAGGAATATAAAGATTATAAAAGATGCTGAAGGAAATGAAAAGAACATACCTAATGATATAAAGAAAATGATTGAGAACTTTTATAGAAAGCTATATCAAAAAGGAGAAGCTACATCAGAAGATATTCAAAACATCTTGAAGGAGCAGAACTCAATAAAATTTACAGAAGAGCAAAATAAAATTTTTAATGAACAAATAACTACATATGAAGTAACAGAATCATTAAAGAATCAAAGGAAAGGAAAATTCCAGGTCCAGATGGCCTACCAACAGAGTTCTATCTTGTCTTTGAAGAACAACTAACATTGCCTCTAAAATATGTTATGCAGAGCATAAGAATAGATGGTAAAATACTGGAAACATGGAACAAGGCATTAATAACTTTGATACATAAAGAAAATTCAGACATGAAAGAAATTAAAAATTATAGACCAATATTATTATTAAATGTGGATTATAAAATGATGTAAAAATAGAAATGCCTCTATTTTGGCAGCAAGACTGAAAAGAATACTACTTCGAACACTACATAGTGTTCTAATGCAAAAGGGAACTAAACAAGGTTGTCCACTATCACCATTATTATTTATATTTGTACTTGAAGTACTTAATAATATGACCAGAGAGGACAGAAGCATCAGAGGAGTTAAATCAGAGGAGAAGAATATAAACTACAAGCATTTGCTGATGACTTGACTTGGTATTTATATTAGAGAATCCATTGAGTTCAGTCACAAAGTTATTAACTACATTGTCAAGCTGTGGTAGAGTGGCTGGATTGAAGATTAATTTAAACAAGACAAAAATGCTAACAAAAAACATGACTAAAAATCAAGTTAAATGATTGCAAGCCAAGAAGAATCAGGATTTGAATCACAAAAAAAGTGAAATATTTGGGAGTAAAAATAACAAACAGATCCAGCTTCTTGATGAAAGATAATTATATAGAAATTATGACAGAAATTAAAACGGACTTTAAAAAGTGGAAAAAATCTACAAATATCTTTGATGGGCAGAGTAGCCACAATAAAGATGAATATTCTTCCCAGGCTGATATTCTTTTTTTTTGGGTCAAGAAACTTTTATTTTCTCAATATATTTCACATATTCAAAAACAATTTCTTATATTCAGTTTCCCTTCTCCCTCCCTCCTCTCCAGTGGCTTCCCGCAATGCGTTTCCCCTGTGGTCCAAAAGTCTTATACATTCCAAGATAACAATCTTATACTTAATATTGATCTAAACAAAGTAAGTTTCTTCTTACGTCCCAGTTTTTTTCTAGATAAATCTTGAAGTCATCCCATTCTTCAAAAAATTCTTGGTCTTCTTTGTTGTTTAATTTTCTTGTTATTTTATCCATTTCTGCCATGAACAGAACTTTTTGTATCCAATCTTCTATTTCTGGTATTTTCTCTTGTTTCCAACATTGTGCATAAACCATTCTCGCAGTTGTTATTAAATACCAGAATAGAGTCTTTTTCTTCACATTTAGTTCTTCTATTTTAAGTCCTAAAAGCAGAATCTCAGGTGCTTTTTTAAAGGAAAATTTTAGTATTTTTTGCATTTCTCCATGGACTTTAGTCCAAAAGTCTATAGCTTTATCACAAGTCCACCACATATGGTAAAATGAGCCCAGGCTGATATTCTTATTCCAAACAATACCGATACTCCAAAATCAACAGTACTTTAAAGAACTGGAGAAAGTCTCATCACAATTTATATGGCAAAATAAAAAACCAAGTATAAAGACGAAAAATCTACAGGATGCCAAAGAAAGAGCTATTTTTGCATTATCAGACTGGCTTTTATATCATAGAGCGGAAGCACTGGTTTGGATAAAAGAGTGGATCCTATTAGAAAATACTAGACTTTTAACTTTGGAGGGACATGACCATCTACTGGGTTGGCACGCTTACATGTGGTATGGAAAATCAGACTCACAGTTCCACAGGGCCTGAAAAACAGCTCTTCCACCAGGCTTTTGGAGCCGCCACCACCACTAAACATTATTAACAACTAATAGCTGAAGGACAGGAAGCCCTGTTGTCTCTGGAATGTGTAATAACAGCCTGTGCCAGCCACCTGAAAGACACCTGAAGAAGACCTAGGAGCTGGTTATGGGAAGAAAGAGCTGATATGGTGGCCATAGTTGATTCAGTAACAACAATACTAGCACCTTTTTCAATAGAAAAACTTAAAGAACAAGAAGATAGGACAGAAGCTCTTCTGGGAGCTCATTCCACCAGGATGGAGCCACCACCGAGAATGCCCTGGCCCTGGTTGTCGACAGTCCAGCTTGTCTATATCTGTCTTAAATTGTGGTGCCCCAAACTGAACACAATACTTTAGGTGAGGTCTAACCAGAGCAGAGCAAAGTGGTACCATCACTTCGCGTGATCTGGACACTATATTTCTGTTAATGCAGCCCAAAATCGCATTTACCTTTGACAGAACAATCAGGATTTGCCTTTGACAGGGCAATCAGCACAGCCATAATCTTTCCTGGTGTAAGTAAATGATATTTGAAGAAGGAACAGTGGAAACATGTTGTGCTTATGTGCCAGGAGCAGATGACATGAAATACCCAATATATCTCCCCAAATGTTTGTTTTGCATAATTTACACATTTAGGCTGTCTACATTTGGGGAAGTGGCATATAGGACCCCTACTTCTGAATTCTGACATATAAGAGGGACATATAAGAGGGACATATAAGAGGGACATATGAGAGGGATGTTGTTGTGATGGGAAACCAATTGCCATGTCACACAATATTCTTCAGCACAAATCCAATTCTCTTCCTTTTTAACTTTCCAGTATATTTTGCTTCTTAGTTGCGGCATGCCTGTAGTAACTAGAATGTATAGGTATTAGCCTTGCAGTGCGAGTTTGTATGGAATGAATGGGTGTGTGTGTGTCTGTTGCACCAGACCTCCATAAAGGCCCCCTGCCTCACCTCCTGTGCATACTGCTATATAGCCTTGTCATGTTCACAAAAATCTATATATCTAACAGCCAAGCCAAGGCCCAAGATGCCCCCTCTTTCTGAATATCTAAATCTGCACATCAGGCAGGGGTCTTTTGGGGCTGGAGCGCGCCGGAGCACCACTCCGGGAGCCCAGGAGCTGGCAAAATGGCGGTGGCAGCAAGCCCCGCCCCCAGCTCCCCCCCACTACGGCCTGTTGCTGGCCTTCCGGGGCCCGCACTGAAGCACTGCGGCCCCAGGAAGGCCCAAGGAGGCCCGTCGTTGCCTTCTCAGGGCCCATGTTGGAGCGCTGCGGCCCTGGGGACACCCGATGCTGCCTTCTCGAGGCCTGCGCTAGAGCGCTATGGCCCAGAGGAGGCCAGTAGAGCCCCCACCGCCACCTCCCTGGGCCAGCGTTGCAGCGCTGCGCCTTGGAGGAGGCCAGGAGAGCCCCCGCCTTCCTAGGCCAGCACTGGAGCGCTGCGGCCTGGAGGAGGCCAGGAAAGTCCCCCCGCCGCCTCCCTGGGCCAGCGCCGGAGCGCTGTGGTCCAGAGGAGGCCAGAAGAGGCCCCCCTGCTGCCTCCAGGGGTAAGTGAGGGATCCGTGTGGGGTGGCGGAGGCTTGATTGGGGGGTGGGAGAGCCTCCCCCCATCTCTTTGCCCTCTTTCTTTCCCTTTTTTCCTTCCCCATTCCTTTTCTTTCCCTCCTTTTCTTTCTCTCCCTTCTCTTCCTTCCTTCCTCTCTTTTCCTTCTCCTTTCCTTCTCTCTCTTTCCTTCCTTCTTCCCTTCTCGCTATTTCTTTTTTCCCTCCTTTCATTCTTTCCTTTTCCTCTTTCCCGTCTCTCTCTTTCTTTCCCTCCTTCTTTCCTTCTCTTTCTTTTCCTCTTTCCTTCCTTCTTTCCTTCTCTTTCTTTCACTCTTTTCCTCATAGGACTTGGTCTCCAGACCCCTCACCATCTTCATTGCCCTCCTCTGGACATGTTTTTATTTATTTTTATTTATTTCTCAAATTCCGAGCTTGTGCTTCGGGGCACAAGAGGGACTCACTAGGCTATTATGCTAATAGCCTAGTAGCTCATTAGCATACCATATGCTAATGAGCTCCTGCAGCTCTTTTTCTATGAAAAGACCCCTGACATCAGGGGCACATAGGGGGCAAAGAGATTTGTTTTTGTGGCTAAAACTTGGAAGAGTATTCTAACTCATATGGAATAACTGTTATACATAATTTGTATTTAAAAAGTGGCTTTACCTCATTGTAATGAATTTTTATAAAATAAAATAGAATATGGATCTTCTGGATCTGAGTAGGGAGGTGACAATAAATACCCACAGACTCTAGTCCACAAAAAGTACTTGTTAATTTCAGTGGAATTTACATGTGCTTAACTTGGCTCTAATTTGGGAGCTAGACCTTATGAGTGACAATCAGATGATACTAAACAGAAAGACATTTAAAAATGGACAAAATATACAATGAATACTAGAAATCTATAAACACTTCCCCCTTTTACTATCACCGTTCTAGTCTTAGTTATTCAAACAGATCTTTTGTATATCCTTAGAATCTTCAATCTATTTATTCACCCTCTTTCCCAAAAAAAAATACTCAACCTAAACTTTCTTTTCTCTAATCTGAATCAGCACCAAGACTCAATAATTTATAGAACAATAATGCAATCAACAATACAAACAACTTAAATACAGCCTTCGCTAATTAACAATCTCCTCAACTTTCTATAGGAAACTTTATCTGGTCAAACTTTGATCTCGTATTTTGTCTCTAGGGCAAAGTCTCTCTCTTAGAACATAGTCTATATGATGTGTCTCCTACTTGCTTCCCAGTTTTGCTTCTGC
>NW_015172010.1:711786-715742 GCF_001447785.1 Gekko japonicus
GAGGGTCCTGTCTGCCTCTTCTGGTCTTCTGTGGCACTTTCCGTCACTTCTCTCCGTCAGTTCGATTGATGTGGCAAGTTTAACAAAAACACAACCAACAAAAAGTTAGAATCGCTGCAACCTCATACACTCCCCTTATGTTCCCCGATATCCCATTTTTTTTATTTACCCACTATATTCTTTTGAGCACTACAATACAGAGGGGTACGAGGCAGGGTTGCCCGCTATCACCTCTTTATTTTTGCGTTAGAAGCGTTAACTGACAAGATCAGGGAAAATGAGCATATAAAAGGGTTAAAGATTAAAGGAGAGACATTCAAACTCCAAGCATTTGCGGATGATTTAATTTTTGTGACGGAAGATCCAGATAAGTCCTTGAAACACCTAATAGAGGAAATTCTGGAATACAGCAAAGTAGCGGGATTGAAAATAAATTTCCAGAAAACTAAAATAATAACTAAAAACTGTAGTAGCAAATTGATACAAAGGATTAAAGATATTACAAAGATGGAAATAGTTAAGAAGGTAAAATACTTGGGAATTTGGATTACAGAGAGTGCAACCTCACTTTATGAGGACAATTATGTGAAACTTATAAAGGAAATTAAGGAAGACTTAAATAGATGGACCAAACTACATCTATCCTTACTAGGTAGAATAGCCACGATTAAAATGAATGTCCTCCCAAGATTTCTATTTTTAGCACAAAATTTACCAATTATAAAATCCTATAAATACTTTAAAGACCTTAATACAATAGTAGGGAGATTTATTTGGCAAGGAAACAAATCAAGGATAAGTTTGAAAAACTTACAAAGATCAAAAGAATATGGAGGTTTTGCATTACCAAATTGGCAGGTATATTATCTTGCGGCCGCAATGTAATGGATAAAAGATTGGGTTAAATTAGAAAATACCAGAGTATTAACATTGGAAGGTGTGGATCTAGCAATGGGTTGGCACGCATATCTTTGGTATGGAAAGGATATAATTCATTCAAATTTCCATACAAACATAATCAGGAAAGCATTAATTAAAGTCTGGAATCTGGTGAATAAAAATAACTATAAAAAACTACCTCTGTGGATTCACCGTTGGAGGCATTTACCTTTCTGTCCTTAATAATAGATAGAAAGAAAGTAACATACGGTAACTTACTAACAAAAGAATTAGAATTAAAATCGGATGATTCTCTGGCAAAACAGGACATAGTATTGTCCTGGTGGGATAAAAATATAATTCACACTAGATACCAAAAGGATAAAAAAACAGGATTTTATAAAAATCTAACAGAATTAGACAAGTTGTGGCTTTCATCGAGCGATAAATTAATACAAAAAAATTATAAAAAACTGCAAAAAGATCTAAACCCGGAGGAAGAATTAAAAGAATCTAAGTTAAGATGGGAAAAAGAACTGGGGCGTAAAATTGAGCAAAAAAATTAGATAAAGACTTGGCAATCGATTAAAATATCAAGAGCAGTGCCACTTAAGGAGAATATATATAAGATGTATTATAGATGGCACTGGACACCAGATAAGTTGGCGAAATGTTACCCGCAAGCCTCTAATAGATGTTGGAGATGTAAGAAAAACACAGGTACATTTCTGCATATCTGGTGGCATTGTAGTAAAGTGCAAAAATTATGGAGAAAGGTACACAATATATTAAATAAAAATTTAAATATAAACCTACCACTACTACCTGAGATTTTCTTATTAAACATGATTCCTGATGGTATAAAAAACCCATAGATGCATAATAATACAAATAATAACAGCGATAAGGATATTAATTGCAAAAAAATGGAAATCTAAAATAATACCCTCAATAAAAGAAATTAAAAATAAGACACTAGAAATAGCTGAAATGGACAGAGTAAACATGGAATTAAAACAGAAAACAGAAGAAGAGTACTGGGGGAAATGGAGAGAAATTTATAAATGGCTAAATATAAAGAAAATAAATGCGGACGAAATAGACTAGGAAGAAAATTCGGAAGAATAGGAGCGTAAGTTCATTGTTTAACCTAATTGATATATTACAAGTTATGAAGAATATGTTATGACAAAAATGTTAATACTAATGGAAAAAATGTTACATGGTATGCAATAAGTGTTAAATGATGTGACGATATTGTAAAAATTAAATAAAAAGAGTTACAAAAAAAATACTAGAAATCTAAAATACAAGTAGTACATCTTGAAAGCAGCATGGCATAAAAGCTTCTAAAAAGCCTGGTGTCATAAAACAGTGATGATGTAAAAGCTAAAAAACTAAAACCTCTATAAAAGGGTTTATTGAGATATATGTCTAGATGATAGAGGTAGCAAGCACTTACTAGATCAGTTTGATCTGTTTGACAGTCCTAGCTGTCATGCTAGTGATTAAGTGATTATAGCCAGGTTTTATACTAGCAGGTGTTCTCTATCAGGCATTGTTAGAGTTGGTAATTAATTCACCTTGTTAGTGATTGGCTAGGTTTAGTATATTAGCTATCAGCTTGATAAGCTGGGTGGGGACTTAGTCTCTCAAGCTAAGGCATGGCATGCTGTATGATAGCCTGTATAGCTCTGTGTATATATTCACCATTATATCTATATAAACTTTCTATGCACCTTAATCACCAGTTGGTCTCCAGCTTCTTATTTACTACACCCAATAGGGTTGTCAAAGGTGGGGTTTGAATTCTAGAGCTTGGGAACCCCTACTGAAAAGACCCTGTGTCCGATGCTCACCCTTTTAGCTCTCATGAGTATCTTTTTAATAATTAAGGTTTTTTTATTTTCTCAGGGAAAAGTGGGATACAGAAAGGGAAAATATGAATTCATCAAAAATTATCAAATATTATGAATAGTTACATACAACAAGTAAAATCAACTGTATTAGTAAAAATACATATTTCCGGCACTGCTCCTTTCTCTTTGTTCTTCAGAATGAGAAATATCCTGAAGGTTGTTATCCAGTTTTCTACTGCTTTGGAATTGAGTGCATCATTAAGCTGTTGCACCAATCATGGATGAAGACTTGTCAGTTTTTTAAGTCAGTAGCTGTGGACTTCATCTCAACCAGGCATTGTCCAGTTTTTCACTTTCTTCAATTGTTTTTGCAGGCTTTCTAGGGTTGTCTTATACTACTAAATATTTAAATGGTAGTAGGGTACTAAATTAAATGATTAAAACTATAATCAGTATCTTCATCACCTTTAATATAATATTCAGATAATTTCAAGAATCAAGAAATTTAACTATTCCCATTATATGAGCAATAAGCTTGTCCTTTCTGCTGAAATACTTTCAGTGGTCTTCTATTTATATAGATAGTTTGGCAGGGCTGGATTTAGATGAAGAGAGGCCCTAGGCTACTCCACTTGTGAGGCCCCTCCCAATCCCCCACCCTCACGACTAGAAGAAAATGGAAGAGTGTTATAAGCAAAATTGAGTAAAGCCAAGGATGATGACGGGTATTTAAAATAAAATAAAAAAATTAAAATTCTGCAATTCACAATTTCTCCTCTAAAGGACATAAGATGTTATTGTTAAATACCATAGTGATTGAAAAAATGCATAAATGTTAAAATTAACACTGGAAAACTTTTGCAATAATTGAACTTTGTAAACCTTTTGTGGAATAAGCACTAATTTTTAGGAAAATGAAGTTGTAATGTTATTCTTAAAAAAAACCAACAAATACAGTAAGACTAAAAATGTTTTTTTTCTAGCCTTCCTCATAGCAAAATCATCAAAAACCGCATCAAAATTTGTTTGTCTAAGTTTGTAATTTTCAATGTACAGAATGCTCAGTGCGGACAACCTCTCTTGAAACATTGTGGCCCTTAATTCCATTTTTAATTCTTTTGAGTCTTGAAAAACTCCTCTCTCCCAAGCAGTTAGTGACCATAAAGCTAAGAAACAGCCACAAGATTGCTTCCACATTAGGAAAGGCCATCTTAATTT
>NW_015172010.1:717324-757027 GCF_001447785.1 Gekko japonicus
CCATTTTAACTAAACAACCTAAACTAAAGCAAACACAATATGGAGTCTATTCTGTCACATCCAACAAGCCAACCCTATAGCACAACATCATTTTCCAATCTAAACATTTTCAAAAGTGTATGAACTCCCAAAATTGCCAAAAGGATTCAAAATAATTTTCTCCAAGACACATGCAATTAGGAGGCTTGAAAATGATGCAAAAACATAGGTTAATAATTAACTATAATTTCTCATCTAATAATTCCAGCAGCAGCAAACACCAGGCTCCCATCCAACGATCAATACTAGCCATTTAAAAGAGCCATGTACCAAAAAATGTTATATAAAATAAATATGTAAAACTTTGATTAGATTCTGCAATGGCTTTAGAACAATTAATCTACTATTAATGTATGAAGCAGTATTGTTTGGATTTATTGGCATGACAATTAACACCATCAATATTTCTTTTCATATCCAAGAAGTTCTGAGAAAGGGGTTGCATGTGCATGCTGCAGGCTTCGACAGGGCTCTGTGAAGTGTGAAAATAGACTTCCCTGCCTGGGAGGGGTGAGGCCAGTGCCAGTAACATGTACTTGCACTGTTCAAGCCAAGGAGGAGGGAAGGAATGGAAGGGACTTGGGAGAGCTTGGTTGCCTGGTGTATTTGCCTCAGCCAGCCCCCCACTCACACTCTCCCACAGATTAGAGTGCAGCACATACTGCTACTGACCGGACCCTTGAGCTGGGGAAGGCTGTGCATCTGGTTGTTGACTCTGGAGTCCTGGAGTGTGTACTCTGAATAGTGGCACCAGGGACCTAGAAGGGGCAGGGCTTGTCAGTCCAACCTCTGCACAGTCTCATCAGGGCTGGCCTTAAGGCAACTGGAGCAATTTGGCCAAATTGGGCCCCGCGGGCTGCTCCTAAGGGGCCCCCCGCACCAGGGCAATCTAGATGGATTTTATTTATATCTCTAAGATTCTGCAGACTTTGGCTGTAAACTGCGGCTCCACAAAAAATTTTCCAGTTGGGCCCCAGAGTTTCACATTGGGCCCCATTGGCTGGCACTGAGTCTCATAGTTGCTGAGCCCGAGTTGTCCTGCCCTCGCATGAAGTCTTGGGTTTGCAATTTTGGGAGAGTTGTGTTCCCTCTAAGCTGTGGAGTCTTGTGAGCAAAAATTCTACTTTGTGAGCCATTGGCATGAAAGTTGTGAGTGAGAAATTTGGCTACTGCATAAATTAGTTTGCTCCAGAGCCATCCTTCCTGAGCTAAGACTAAAATGTGTGAGCCGGAGGCTAAAAAACTGTGAGCTAGCTCACACTAACTCAGCTTAGAGGTTGAGACTGCTCGCTGGGGGGCAGGGCTGTGGAGGCCCCCTAGATTTAGAGGCTTCAGCCTACTTAGGCTATACATAAATCCGGCACTGTAGTTTGGCCACAGTTGCATACTCAGCTAATTTTTCTTTCCAGATCTCTATTGTAGGACATTCTTCTGTCTTCCATTTCATTGCAAATGTTAATCTGGCAGCTGGCAGCATATATCTAAATAGGTCTTGTAAGGTTTATTCTACAATCTTGGTCTAAAACATGCCTATGCACCTGTTCCTAAAGGGGAGTGCAACCCCACCCTGAACAGGTGGAATGCAACCCCATCCAGAACAGGTGAAGTCTACAATCCATAGCTGGTCTTCTTATTGGCTGGTAGTACCTCAGTCTTATCTGAACTGAGCTTCTGTTTATTTGCCCTCTTCCTGCCCATTACCTGCTCCAGGAACTAATTGAGATTACTCTTATCTTTCTTGTCTGACTCGTCTAAAGAGAAAAACGAGCTGGATGTCATCTGCATATTGGTGATATCTCTGCTCATATCTACAGAGTGTTGCTCTACGTGTTTAAGGTTATAGATTCCAACATGAATCAGAATATAAGCAATTTTAGTCATTTAATCAAGGCCACTAACAACTGTGCTTTTAATTTGACATATGAGTGAAAAACAGGTCAGAAATTTCAAAGTGGTGCTATTTAATTTTGTAAGTGGAGGGATTTTTTTTTTAAAGGAGAGGATTAGCAAACACACCAAGTCCAAGAAGTACAATGTTGACTGAGTGGAAAAAGAATTTCGTTAAGAACATTTGTCATGTTACAAATGGCCCCAGTGGCAAAGAGAATTAAATTCATAATGATATTAGAGAACAGATTGCATGTAGGAATGTCCTGTTCCCTTTATTGTACATGCCATTTGGGAATATGTCATCAATCTGTGGTCCTTGTCATGCCATGGAAAAGATTAAACATGGGAAAAGGCCCTGGCATTCCATTTAGTTGGATGCTTTAAGAAAGTTGCACCCTAATCTACATCGCTGTGTCTAGATTAATAAATGCCATTCTGCTGTAATGTTGATATGATCAATTTGTAGTTCGTGTTTTATATAGAACTGTAATACAAGCCTAGCTATTTTCATTAAGTTTCTTTAAAACTTTCACAGGAAGTACAAGAAATACAATATGCAATAAGAAAATAAGCATAATTTGCATGTAAATAAAGTAAACCTAGCCTCTTCCACTCTAAATACCTTGTCTGTCTAAGGTCCCGGTCACACAGAGAATTTGCCGTGCGAGAGGCACGACTGCTGGGTGGATTAAAAGGGTGTGATCATACGGCAACATCTGGCAAGCATTGCACGCCCGTCTCCAACCCGTAGCATCCGGCTGAAGATGCGGAGTTCAAAAGTAGCTGGGAAGCTGTAGTATTATCCGGAAAACATGGGGTGCGGGCGGGCATCTGATCGCGGAAGCGCTGGTATCCCGTCACATCCGGCGCCTGTCTGCGTCCCACTGGATGTTTTCTTGTAAGCCTCTGTGGTATGTGCACAAACGCTTCGTTGCCATGCTTCGCTATCACCGCTGATGGCCTGAGAATGGAGCCTCGGGGGAACATCGGATCGTGATACCACGCTTCATTTTGCTCCGGAGCAAAAAGCCTCATTCCCCCCCTGGATTATCTCACTCGTGTGACCGGGGCCTAGATATATTAAATTTAGAAACCAAAGGAAAACACTTCCTGTATCTGCGTAAGAATGAGTAGATTCTGATTAAGAAAAAAAATTATTTTATTGAAAATCTCAAAATCATTCCTACCTGGTTTTTAAAGCTTCACCCCCTATTTTCTGCTCCCTGCAGCTTTTTGCGGGGAGCAGAAAGCAGTGGTTTAAATTGCTCCCAGCCATTTAAACCAAATAGCTGTTTTTTGTGAAGAGCAGAGTTTCTGCTTTTCACAAAATGCCATGAACAACCACAAAATTTGTGAAAGTTTGTGGTAGTTTCTCAGTTTACGAACATTGCTTCATATACCACAAACAGGCCAAAATCCATGACAAAGTTTAGGTTGTCGGCCTGTTCATACCCATCCCTAGTGCTGCCAAGCCAATTTATGGCACCCCTGTAGAGATTTCACAGAAAGAGACTATCAGAGTCTATTGCCTGCTTCTGTGTATCAACCCTGGATTTCTTGGTTGTCTCCCATCCAAATACTAACCAGGGCCAGCCCTGCTTACCTTCTGAGATGGAATATCAATTATCCGCAGAAAATGTATTTTTAAGAGATTTCATTTTGGAGAGTTCTGTGAGAGATATCTGTTGCTGACAAATCCCTTGAGAGATACAGAAGGATTTGCTTCAGGCTAGGAAGTAATGCATTTATTGTGTTGGCATGCCATCATGTTCACTTAATCACAAAACTTTACTGGTGTGTCCTGCTTATGGAAAACTACTTTTTCATTTGTAACTTGGATAGGTTTACAATTTTATTGGTACAAAGGAGAGATGCTTAGGACTTTACAAAAAATGATTTTGAATCTAGATTGTTTGAAATGGCATTTTTTTTTGGTGAAGCCTAACCTCAAACATTTTTTGGCAAGCAGTATGGCAAGCAGTTTTGATTCTGTGCAACATTTGGCATAGAGGCCAAAGAATTGTTCATTGTACATGATTCATCATTATGCCCTGGATTGGCATGGAAGGTCTCTTTCAAAAGTTGCGAAGTTTTAGAATCTTGTTATGTTTTTGTTGTCCCCCAGCTTGAGGACCCTAAATTGCGTGGAAAGGTTGCTTGAAAATGTTTTGTGTGTGCTGCTTTTTCCTGTTTTAAACAACTTATTGTGTACTCTCTATTTCAGTTCTTCTTTCAGTTTTTTCAAACATTATTTACATGTCTCATGATGTCAAGAGGTCTTTGGTACTTGACAGTTGATTGGCATTCAGAAATTCCTGCTTTCCCATATGTGGGTGAGGAGGAAATTTGTTTCTGACCACTTAACTCTAATAAGGATGTAGACCTTACTTTCCCAAGAAAAATATATTTTTTCCTGTGGATAGCATAGAGGGGGGAATAGCTTGTTGAGGTCTCAAGTAACTTGGTCGTCTCCAAAATATCACAGTTTGCTATCCAATAATGAAACTTAGGTGTTCTGTATAGATTTGTGCCTGGATAAACATGAAGTAAAAACTTGCTGTCAGGAAAGCTTGACATGGTGGGGAAAGTAGTTCTCATGATATCTAGTAGTTCTCATAGTACCTATTTCACCACACATGAGATGGAGTATCCAAGGCCACTGAGAAGGCTGTCTCACACTGATTCTTTCTCAGCTCTGTGCACCTTAGGTTTTAGCACACCACTGCAAGCAGACATAATGCAGCAGTGGTGTGCTAAAAGCCAATCTGCACTGAGCTCTGTACACTCCTGTCTATCCCTTGGCCTCCTGTGGAGCTCCCATATGTATGTTTGTCCTTAATTTTACTTACAGCATTTCTATGCAAGGTGACAGCACTCTGGGTAAAAAGTGATTTTAGTATCACTATACAGGCAGAAATAATTGGGTTCTGGAAAATAATGATGCTCAAGATACAGCAGAATCTTCCAGCACAGAGATCGTTCCTCCACACATAGGAAGGTTTTTACTCAGTAACTGGAAATTGAATAGTGACAGCTACAGCATGAAAATCTAGACCATGCTAGCATCATACAGTTCTCACCAATAAAATGCATACAGTATTTGACCCAGTGAAACCCTCCTGGAGGCAGTCATTCAGTACACTGAAAAGGCAGCTACTGGCCCATGAAAATATCTTCAGAGGTAACAGTGGCTGTGATCACACACACTTAATAACCCACTTTCAATCCACTTTCCAACTAGATTTTGCCAGTTCACACAGTAAAATCCAGTTGGAAAGTGCGTTGAAAATGGCTTGAAAGTGGATTATTTAGTGTGTGTAATCGCAGCCAGTATCTGTTTGCTGTCCTCGTACCTATATTTAAGAAGTTCTTCAGGAGCACATCCTGGATGATGATAATGACGATTGTCTTTAGTGGCCCTCCTTTTGAGCCTCTGTCCTATAAGACATGGGTGGCCAAACTTGCTTAACGTAAGAGCCACATGGAATAAAATCAGATGTCTGAGAGCCACATGACATGAACAAATATTACACACGTTTTTATTGAAAAATAGGCAAATTTGCTTTTTTTTAACATTAAATGAGACTGTCAAAAATAAAAACAAAAGGGATAAAAACAGATATTGACAATGATATTTATTTATTTGTAGGCTGGGGGGGGGCTTTGAGAACACATTTAAGTTGCTTTCTTTCTTTGCTCCCCCCCACCTCAAGCCTACCTGGGGAGGCGAACATTGGCTAGGGAAGGGAAGACCGATTGGGGAGGCATGCCTCCCCTTTGCTTCCCCAGCCGCCCTGAGCTGCAGTTTGGCCACCCCTGCTATAAGAGAACTTATTTAGAAGATCTAAATCTTAGTTATCCTGTCGAAAGAATAGGGAACATAGGAGCTTTGTCTATTTGAAAAGATCTGTGTACATTCTAAGAAGGAGCTGCGGTGGCTCAAGTGGTTAAGACGCTGAACTGCAGGCTGTGGAAGGTCGGTGGTTCAGCCGTTTGAAACCCGGGGGCCGCATGACGGAGTGAGCTCCCGTCTCTAGTTCCAGCTCCTGCCAACCTAGCAGTTAGAAAGCAAGAAATTGCAAGTAGATAAATAGGTACCACTTCAGTGGGAAGGTAACAGCGTTCCGTGCGCCTTGGTGTTTAGTCATGCCGGCCACATGACCACGGAAACGTCTTCGGACAGTGCTGGCTCTTTGGCTTTGAAACGGAGATGAGCACCGCAACCCTAGAGTCGGATTCGACTGGCTTTCGAGCAAGGGAACCTTTACCTTTACATTCTAAGAGGATAAGGCAAACACCTTTGAGTCCAAAGGTGAATTCCATGTTTCACATAAACCAGGAGATAATTCCATGTAGTTTCAGCTCTCATCCTGATTTCCCAAAAGTAAGGTGTTGGTACAAACTAGTCTGAGCTCTGAAGATATTGTGGAAGGGTCTCTGACATTCCAGCACTGTCTCCTACAAATCGGGGACAAATGACTTCAAGATCTCCAGATCTTTAACTTGGAAATGGATCATATGATGTATTTAGTTAAGTAAGGCATGTGATTGTTTCATCATAGGGTTTTCAGAGTATGAGATATCAGAAGTGGTTTACCAATGCTGCCTCCTGCGCTATACTCACCAGGGTTAGCTGAAGTGTCACCGCTTCTGTCTATGAAAGATCCTCCACAAGTGTCACCTTCCATTACTGCTGCTGTCCAGTAGCTACCCTTCAAGGATTCCTCCACTCCCCTCACCATTGGAACTCTCCATTCTCTTTTGCTGATATGGCTGTCAATTCCTGAAGGGGGTGGATGCTAGGGTTTTAGCCTCTTGACGAAGTCTAAACTCCTTATGGTATTGCTTTCAGCTTCACTGACACACACAGATCCCCTCAGCATATTAACGTGTGCACACATAAACAAAGTATGTGATAGCTAGACTCTTCCTGCTCAGATTAAGACCAATATGTGGGGAGCGGCCATTGTCTCTATATAGGCAATGAAGGAGGACCAATAGCAGCTGGTTGCTATTGTTCATTTGTAGGGTAGCTGCAGAATCAGTACCTTGAATCTTCACAGGGTTCTGCAGAATATATGAATTTTGCTGTGCAGGTATGTCCTTTTGAAAGGAGGGTTCTCCATAATATTGAGGGGCCAAGTTCTGTTTTGTCCTGGGGCTCTTCCAGGAGGAAAGTAATAGTTTGCTGCCTACCATCTTGTTTCCTGACCAGCAAGGAACATTGTGGTAAGACCAAATTTCCGTTTTGTGCAAAGAAAAAAATATTTGTGATGCCATTGGGCTCATCAAAATTATTTGTCTGAATTGTGTCTGATAGCAAGGACAGATGCTGAGACAATCTCTTGGTTACCAGATTGTGTCCGAAATAAATGATTGGCTTTAAAGATGTGTAATTGGAGAGTATCTGATGAAATAACTAAACAAACAAACCCTTTTTGTATTGTTGGTATTATAACACATTTGATTGCTAGGAATAGCAATTAGCAATCTCTGAAAATCTTCAGAAATACCCATGGAAGCTTATGGCACCTGCGTTGTCTGCACAAGGTGGCAGCTGGAGGAGAAGAAGCACAGAAAGTGGGAAGATAGTGAGATGGGGAAGGGGAAGGAGAGAATGAGTCAGCAGATAATTTGAAGGCTACACATTTCTTTTAGCCAGAGTAGTTAGCAGATGTCTGCCAAAGCAGTTTACAGTGACAGTTCTTTTATGCACATAATCTCTGCCATTCACTGTACTGGTTCAGGGGCTAATAGAATTCAGAATCCTTCCCTGTAAGACGAGATCATTTTCCTGTTCATACAAGTACATTTGTCTCATTGAGACTGTGTGTTTACAGAATCTTGCTCCGTAGTTTACCTTGCTGTTACATGAAGGAATGTTGTGTGATTTACTGTAGTGTGTGAGTTTGTGCTACCATTTGGGTTAAAGTTAAAGGTTTTCTTCCACTCTCTTCCCTTTAGTGGCAGTTCTAGTATAGGTTTTTGCATGTAGTTTTCTGTATCTCTCTCTCTGTGCGCAACTGTGGTTGTTTGCTTTGAACACAAGTTGTAATAAGTTGCCAGGCTGCCAAATGCAAGTCTGTGTTTACTCCACTGTGTCACCTTATCTGCCTTCCTTGGGCAGCAAACTGCCTTCCTGTGTCTGTTCTGCCCTTCTTAAAATCATAGAATCATAGAATTGGAAGGGACCTCCAAGATCATCTAGTCCAACCCCCTGCACAATACAGAAAATTCACAAATACCCCCCCATTGCTTGCCTTATGAGATTGCCAGACACCTCCCTGTGCACCTCCCTGTGCCTACTGTGCATTTTCCTATCTATTTGCACCTGGGAGGATCTTAGTTCCTGAGAAATTCTTCTGTATTGGATGGAAAATAAAGTTATGGCCAGGAATGTGTTTGCAGTTGAAAGCAATGGAAACAAAAATGAAAATGAATGGAGGATATTAAGATAAATAATTAGAATGAATGGGGTATAATAATGGACAAAACAAAAACTTCTTTGTACTTACCTACTTGGCTCTGACATTATACTTAGAACTTCTCAGTTTTTTAATTCTTTACAGATGATACATTTGTTCAGAATATTCTTAGTGAGTTTGCTCTGGATCTGAGCTATGCTGCTAACAACTCAGAGGGGTACAGTAATGAGAAGGGGAGAAAATAATGAGATTACAGTACCATGAACTAAAATAAGATTATATCACTGCACCTGTACTGTTGTTTATAACTACAGACTCAGCAGTAAAATAGCTGAGGGCTTACATTGTCATTGAATTGTCATTGTCTGACAGACTGGCCCAATGGAGCTCCTAAAGAAGATGCACAAAAATAAATATGTTCAGATTTGTCCATGTGGAAATATAAGTACAATTTTCAATCAACAGATTTGCTAAAGCTGTTAATTGAATTAGGATTTCTATTATACACTCTCCTAAATGGAATTCTTAACATTTCAGTTCAATAATTTGCAGTAAAAACATTAATATAAAGGTAGTGGGGGGTAGGCAGACTATGACAGTGTGGAAAGTATTAGTCATATCTTGGCTCCTTCCAGTGCTCCTTTTGACCATAGTCTAATTAAGTCCTCCTACCCAATACTTGAAATATTTCTCTTCAAAACAATTGAGTAATCCTGACAGAGTTGACAGAGTGGGAAAAGGATTTCATTAAGAACAAGTTACTTGATGTTAACTGTAATAATAACAAACACATTTCACCTGTGGACAAAACACCTCATTTTCTCTGCATTCTGAGTTAACGCAGGTATTTTTTTTTAGAGTCGGAAGAAAACAATTAAGGCAATATTAGATCATGTTGAATAAATTTGCAGCTGTGACTTAACACAAAAGTGTGTTGTTATAATTGAAAAGCTGGACTATAGAGTAGAATTGCTTACTGTGAAGTTGCAGGGAATCTAATGAAGAACATAATGGAGTTTGTCCTTTGCTCAGATGTTGGCTACAGGCTGATTTACAAGTTCTGTACTGAAAGCATGAATACTTCACATAAATTCTGCCCTCAAATGATGCTGTATTATATGGTATATTCTGATGCACACATGGAGTTCCCATGCGTGCAAGTTCCTTCATCATCAGCTTCATGTGAAACAATGTACAGAGGTACAATTAGATATTAAAAATAATCAGGGAGGCCATTTTACATGCTTAAATATGCATATGCAGCTAAGCTCGAGCCTGCAAAAAGAACATGTCATGTGCTGCTGCTGCACAGTAGGCATATCACTGGTGCACCTTGATTGGCCCAGGTGTTTATATGGCAGAGAAGAGAAGAGATTGGATTTATACCCTGCCCTTCACTACCCAGAGGAGTCTCAGAGCAGCTTACAAACTCCTTTCCCTTCCCCTCCCCACAACAGACACCCTGTGAGGTAGGTGGGGCTGAGAGAGCTCTGACAGAAACTGCTCTTTTTTCAAGAACAGCTGTGCCAGAATTACAGCTTGCCCAAGGTTATCCAGCAGGTGCAAGTGGAGGAGTGGGGAATAAAACTCGGTTCTCCCAGATTAGAGTCCACGCACTTAACCACTACACCAGACTGGCTAAGGTAGATGTGATGTGAGGTACACAGTGCATGAGTGGCCTGATGCAATTGCTGGGAAGAATAAAAAACCTGTTTGGCACCTCTGAAAATGGCTTCAGAAGTAGAGACTGGTTCTGTAGAGCAGAACAGTGAGCATCAAGGTGTGAGTCAGCTGGGCAGCTGCCACAATAGCCAAAGGCAGTACCGGCTGGCTCCCTGGAGTATAGAGTGCTGCAGTCTGTAGTGTCAGGCACCAGCAAGTGATTTTTGCCATTTCTTCTCTCTTTCTGTAGCCTGGCTGCAGACTTCAAAATCACTTCCAAGCCATCTCCTTCCATCTTGGAGGAACAGAAATTCCAGTATACCACTGAGAATGTATAACCCTTTCCCCTGGCTTTCTCCCTCCTGCTCCCATCTGAACACCAATTGTGCTTGGGGGTTTTATGTTCAGTGCGGTTGCCAGCCTCCAGGAGCCACTTGGGTATCTCCTGCTATTACAATTGATCTTCAGACTACAGAGATGAGTCCCCCTGGAGAAAATGGCTGCTTCAGAGGGTGGACTCTATGGGATTATATCCTGCTGAGGTCTCTCCCTTCCCCAAACCCCACCCTCCACAGGCTCCATCCCCAAAATCTCCAGGTATTTCCCAACCCAGAGCTGGCAACCCTACCGTTCAGTTACCATCTCAGGAAGAGTGCACAATGATTGGCATGCTTCAGTTTCAGTTCAAACAACCTGAATGCCACTCTTATTTTTTATTGAATTGTAGGAATGTGCTTTGCTTCTGCTTGGCTCTGAGAAATTAATTCTTTGCACCTGAGGCAGCACTGTAGTGAAAAAGACTCTTGCAGACTGAATAAACTTGCCACCACTAATTGTAGCTTTAAGAGATCAGAGAGCTGGCATCTCTTCCATCTGCCAATAGGGGGAGCCTTTCCTCTCCTACTCTGTTTCTTTCTGGCCTGCCTCTGTTGCCTGACAGAGACTGACTGCTTCTTCCTTCATCCATAGGGTTACCATATTTTAAAAAGCAAACCGACTGCCTACTGCAAAAAAGTGATCACTATGACAAATCGTATTTTAAATACCTGCACTATTTAAGCTGTGATCATTGCTATTAACTAGGAATATTCCTAACCTTTCAACCCAAAAAGAAGACATTTTCATCAGTTTTTTAAAAAGGGCCCAAAAGAGGATGGACACCAAAAAAGAGGACAATGTCCTGTAAAAAGAGGACATCTGGTAGCCCTATTCATCCACAATTAATAGTGAAAATAATTTTTTTTACTCACTATGCTGTTTTGGGGTTCTGTTTTGAAGGGTGTCTGGAATTAGATGCAAAATTTGCCTTTTGGGAGGGTGGGGTCGGGGTAATTAAGCTGAAGCACTGCTTGGAAATATGGCATGAGCTCAGATAAGGTACTGTTCTATCACATTCCATCTCACTACGATGATATCTCATTGGTTTTTAAAAGGAACTGAGAAAAGATTATAGCTGAGCTTACTACGTTCTCGAAAGCTCTATTCAGCTTCATTCTGAAAGGGTGGTGGTGCTGAATAGTCACATAATAAGTATGCAGTTCATTGTATCCTTATGCTTAATTTCTATAAGAACAATTAACGCAGCTCAAGTTTGCCTGAAAAACTATACCCCCACCTTTAATCTTGAAAGAGAATATAGGAAGTATGCTGGAATGGGTGAATTGGTGAATTCTGGGGTTCAGTAGCAAGTTCAGTGCTTAACCCTTTTAAAAGAGAAATTCTGTGTGATGGCACAATTCCCATTTGTATGGGCAGAAATATTATTGGGGATGCTAGAATTAAAAATCAGTGAACCAATATATTCTTGGGACAGCTGGGCTCACGTTCTGTAGTGCATTTCTAAAGGGGAAATGCTGATTGGTATAGCTAAAGCCTAGAACACTATTGGATCCTTTGAACTGATTGGGGAATCTGCAGGCCTACTGTGGTTTTATAGTCAAATGACTTGTGTGCGTACTAATTTTGGGAAGACACTGATTTATGCCAAGCCATTGGAAAACAGGTGGTTGCTGTTACTATTCTGTCTTGGTTTCACAATGCTAGCACACCCAGTGATTTCATTGGAGAAGTGCACAATGGACAGACTCTTAAAATTATTTTCCTGTAGAAGAATTGATCAGAAGACTGAATTTCAGCAGGTGGACCCACTAAAGTTCCTTTCTTTACTCAGTTATCAAAAGTACAGAAATCTCAGTGTTAAATGTTTGGCGCTATTGGCCTAGGTGATATTTGAAATGGCAACTTCGGCTGCAGTCACAGATAATAAATAATCCACTTTCAATCCAGTTTCAATGCACTTTCCATCTGGATTTTGCCAATTGAAAGTGGATTATTTATTGTGTGTGTCTGCAGCCCTAAGATTGCAATCCTTAGAACACTTTCCTGGAAGTGAGACCCACAGAATAAATTGGACTTACTTCTGAGTAGACCTGATTATGATTGCTCCCTAGGGCTCACACTCTTAACCACTGCAATTATTCAGTTGCGTCAGTTTTGCTATTACTAGTTTAGTGTAGTGGTTAAGAGCAGCGGACACTAATCTGGAGAACCGGGTTTGATACCCCACTCCTCCACATGTTACCAGCTGGGTGATCTTGGGTCAGTCACAGTTCTCTCAGAGCTGTTATCTCAAGAGCAGTTCTCTCAGAGCTCTCTCAGCCCTTCCTACCTTACAGGGTGTCTGTTGTGGGGAGAAAAAAAGGGAAAGAGATTGTAAAGTGCTCTGAGACTCCAAGTGAAGGGAAGGGTATAAATCCAGGGCTGTGATAACACACACTAAATAATCTACTTTCAATCCACTTCCAATGCACATTCAAACTGGATTTTGCCAGTTCACACAGTAAAATACAGCTGGAAAGTGCACTGAAAGTGGATTAGTGTGTGTGATTGCAGCCCAACTCTTCTTCCTCTTACTCCTCATAGGAGACAAGGGCTGGTGTTTAGCAGGGCAAGTCACAGGCAAGGTTGCAAAGAGTAACCAGGGTCCAGTCCAAAAGTCAGGGGTTCCAGAGAGCAGGTATGCCAAGTCCAGTGTAGGGTCAAGGGATCCAGGCAGCAAGTCCAAGGTCAGGGGTTCCAGAAAAGCCAATAATCAGATCCAGTCCAAGGGTCAAGGTTCCAGTGGTCCAGTAACAGCACAGTCAGTGGCTCAGTAGCAATATGTACTTGTTGCATCCACTGCTGCTTCTCCTGGCTGATTTTATAGCCAAGTCTTAATGAGCTACACTCCCAGCCAATTCCTTGGCAATCATTCTGAAACTACTCACCCATCTTGTCAGTTGACAGCTGATGATGAGCCATGAGTCTTATACTCTTTCTTCTTTCCTGCAACTTTGTGTGCCTCTGACAGTATTGGCTCTACAGGGGTGTGGGTGAGCTAGGTGGGCTGGGAGTGGTTTCTGAAGCCTTGTTTACTGCTTCAGAGCAACAAGGCAATGGCTCAGTTTCAGCTGTATTCTGTGACTTCTGATCAACTGGTAACTTGATGTCTTGTTGGTCTCTGCCTGGCTCAGAGCCAACTGCAGCTGGTTGTTCAATTACTGACTGAGAGCTGGCTGCAGGCAGCTCTTCGTCTGAGGAATCTGTGCCATCATTGAGCACAGACTGACTTACAACACTTCCTTCTCCTTCCAGTTTCTTTGATCCTAGTAAAAATATTTGGGGTTCCTTTACTTGCTTTCCTCCACTGTGAAAACCAGCCACTGATTCCTCTCTTCTGCTTCTTAATTTTTAAACAGATCTACTTTTGGTTTCTTATCACATGCTGTTAGCTTTTCTTTATGTTTTCTTGCCTTTGATGAGGAATTATGGTCTCATTTTTTTAAATAATTGAACAGTAATCAAACAAGCACACATTGATACCTGTTGTGTGCAAGATTCATGGATTTAAAAGTAGGTTGTTTTTTTTTTTTTTCCTAACCTGCACTTCTGCTGGCTGGCTATTATTTTGTTATGTTGATGGTGTCAGAACATCAGCAGATTTTTTTCTGGTATATTTCTGGTAACATACTCTCCCGCAAGACTGGAAGAAGTTGATAGAATATACATATCAGGAGACATTTCAGTCAAATTTGCTAAGTCTAAAAATGAAAGGAGTAAGCATTCAGATACCTTGATGGATCGGGCTAGTTTGATCTCATCAGATCTCAAAAGCTACGCAGAGTCAGACCTGGGTAGTATTTGGATGGGATACCACCAACGAAGACCAGGGTTGCTATTTAGGGGTATGCAAAAAAACAAAAAAATCAGGTTATTTCGGATTTGGGTCTCTTGAACCCGAAAAATATTTGTACTTCTAAATATACCCGAATCAGTATCAGTATTTCACTGCTATTCAGGTCAGTATTCAGGAAACCTAAATATGGCCCCGGTCACATGGGCCGGAAAATGCAGGGGGGGAAGCGTGGCTGTTTGCCCCGGGGCAAAATAATGCGCGGTAGCGCAATCAGACCTCCTGTGGAGGTCCCATGGAGGTCGCGTGGAGGTCTCGTGGTTAGGGGGAGGTGCTGATCACACAGCACAGCAAAGAAACGGGGGGCGCGCGCCAAGGGTTCTCCTCCAGCGCCTGTCTTCAAGGCCATGGTGAGTGCCACCCTCCTGGCTCTTCGGCTCCCTGGGCGCTGGGGCTCCGATCCCGCAGCCTCTGTGCACACCTCCCTCGCACCCGTGTGTCTAGTCACCTCTTCTCGGCTTGGCCCCCCCTTCCCCAAGCAGACTTCCTACTCTGCCGCCGCAGCCCCCCCCTTTCTGGGCTTCGCCTCAGCCGCTTTCTCTTCTGCCTTGCCCCCTTTCTTCCTATCTGTTTCTCTCTCGCCTCCAGCCGTGCGCTTTGTGTTGCGTTTCTTCTGGCTGCTCTCCTTTTCTCTGCACAACTCAAGTCTTAGCGAGCTGCTCAGTTGTGTTTGTTTTTTTTAAACTAAAGTGTGCACATGCTCTGTTGGGTGCTTGTGCGCATCCGTGGAGACTTGGAAAAAACCCCACCTTTTTGCTAGGGGACATGGGCAGGCGCCAGAACTACCACCGGAAACGCGATCAGACGCCCGCCCTTGCCCTGTGGTTTCCGGAAACTAGTACTTCCGAGGTACTAGAGCCACGGGAGCTCTATGCTTCCCAGATATGGCGGTGAGATCGCGCCCGGAAAATCCGCCTATCTTCCGTCCCTGTAGCGTGGCTAATGCTCCATGTGACGGGGGCCTATATTTGGCTCCATTATATCCTATGGGGACCATAGGGTATAATGGAGAATTTCACTTGTTGAGCTACACAGCAGTGTGACTCGAGTGAAGGGAATGTATTTAACATATTTTTTTAACTTTAAATACCTTCCCTTCACTGGACTGTCTTGTGCCACCTCTTCAGTACGACTTTCCAGTGAAGGGGAGATATTTTAACTTTAAATATCTTCCCCTTCCCTGGGGAGTTGCGCTGCAGAGCTGGCATGAGCATGAGAGGGAAGGGAAGATATTTAAACTTTAAATACCTTCCCTTCACTGGACAGTCTTGTGGCAGTGGCTGCAGGACTCTGCAAGTAGCCAAGCTTGAATAAAAGCCAAATAATATCAGCTTTTATTTGGGGGCAGCTACTTTGGTAGCCGAATAGAGATACAGAGAAGTACCCCCAAAAATACCGGTAAGGTATTTTATTTATTTATTTATTTGGATATTTATTCAGCTTGGGATATACCGAGCGCACACCCCTAGTTGCTATGCAGAGGCAGACAATGGCAAACCACTGTCTGTCACTGCTTGTATGACTTCCCCTTCTATTTGCCAAGGAGTGATGGGGCCGGATGCTATGATCTTAGTTTTTGGGATGTTGAGTTTCAAGCCAACCTTTGCGCTCTCCTCTTTTACCCTGAGTAAGAGGCTCTTTAGGTCCTCTTCACTTTCTGCCATTAGAGTGGTATCATCTGCATATCTGAGCCTGTTGATGTTTTCCCCGGCAATCTTAATTCCAGTTTGCGATTCATCCAGGCCGGCATTTCACATGATGTACTCTGCATATAAATTAAATAAGCAGGGTGACAATATACATCCTTGTTGTACTCCTTTTCGTATGCTAAACCAATCACTTGTTCCGTATCTGGTTCTAACTCATGCTTCTTGACCCTTATACAGGTTTCTCAAGAGACATGTGAGGTAGTCTGATACTCCCATCTCTTTAAGGACTTGCCACAGTTTGTTGTGATACACACAATCAAAGGCTTTAGGGCCCCGGTCACATGGGCCAGATAATGTGGGGAGGAGACGTGGCTATTAGCCGCTGCAACGCAATCAGACGCGACGGTGGCAAACCGCGTTGTTTTCGTCGACGCGTGGTTCTTGCAGCGCTTCAGTGGAGCAAATTCTCCATGTGATCGGGACCTAGCATAGTCAATGAAGCAGAAGTAGATGCTTTTCTGGTTCTCCCTTTCTCCATAATCCAGTGAATCTTCGAAACCCAGCTTGTACTTCTGGCAGTTCTCTATCCATATAACTGCTAAAGCCTACCTTGTAGTATCTTGAGCATGACCTTGCTAGCATGTGAAATGAGTGCAATTGTGCAATAGTTTGAACATTCTTTGGCATTGCCCTTCTTTGGGATTGGAATGTAAACTTGCTTGGTGCATTATCTTATGTGGCTCTAACAGTATACTCAGTAATCCTTTGGTCTTCTTCCTATAAACAAAATAGTAAACCTTATGTTTTCTAGCCATATTTTAGTTTGTTTAAGGTTATCTATCATCTGTGTTTCAAATATAAAACATGCAGTATACCTGTCAAAAATAATGGAGCCTGAAGGCTGACATGTCAGTGTGTCAGTGTGAACTTTCTCACCTAATGAAAATTGTAAAAAGAAAAATCTGCTGCCGTTTCAATTATGGCATCATGGTTATCAATGCTGGCACTTTTAAGATAGGAAACTGTCTTATATAGACATTCTTTTTTCTCTTTTCCCCTTCTTCCAGGACAGATACCTGGGCACAGAATGAAAAGGATAAATGATACTTCAAGAAAGAACAAAAATTATTTCTTCACAGTGCATGTAATTAACTTGTGACACTCACTGCCACTGGATGTGGTGATTGCTGCTAGCTTAGATGGCTTTAAAAAGGAATCAGACAAATGGCTATTAACCGTATTTGGAAGCAGTATATTTCTGAATGACAGTTGCTGGGGGTGGGGGGGCAGCAGCAGAAAATTTTGGCCTCTATGTTTCTTATATGAGCCTTCTGGGCCATCTGGTTAGCTGTTGTGGAAAATGGAATGCTGGAGTAGACGGATGATTTATCTGCTCCAGCAGGGCTCTTAAGTCCATTGTTTCACCAAGTAGAAGATGAATATACAACTTTTGCACATGTACATATAAAGCGTCTTGGTCAGCCTGGACAGTGCATGTGCAGAATTTTGTTTTACATGCAAGATGGAGATGAACTTCAGGGGGGAGCATGCTTGATTCATAATACAGATGTTATGTTTGAAAATTTAAATCCTGAACAAAGCAATTACAAATTGTGACAACATTTATAGCCAGAACTAGAGATCTGAAGGCCCCCCAAAAGAGAAAAATTGGGAGGAAAATGTGGGCTTTTCTCCCAAGGAATTTGTGGCAACACTGACAAAAACTGCTATGAAATATTATCTTTTTTAGAATGAAAAAAATGCATCTAGAGGCAAAGTTTTTCAAAATCAAAATGTACAGTATGAAGAAGTCGGAGGACTTTTTCAGCATTACAATGGAAAAATTGGGAAATTCAGAGGAGTACTGTAAAAAACCTACAAAATATGTTCTCTTGTTGAGTGAGAAAAAAGTTAGTTTACAAAGCATTTCAGTCATTTGAAATGTGCATCATGAAAAAGTCTGAGGAGAACTGAAATTTTGGGGAGCACCAAAATTATCTCTTGTACTGTAGACATATACAACATTTTCAAGGTTTTTTTGTTAAACGGAAATAATATTTGCAACAGTTAATATGATATAATACATCTAATGATAATAAATTATTAAAGGGTTCAGTATTTTCAGTGTTATAAAGTTTAGTTTAATATCCAGACATGATGGTAGTCCTAACTATTGTGACTTTGCGAAAGTCGCCACCCAAATAAAATACCTTCTGTTGTTTTCCAAAGAATTGGTTTTTTATCTCCAATCTTTATTTTTCTTGTCAGATGGCAAAAATTAAAGATATATGTGCTGTTGTAGTATAGGGTGCAGCAGTTTGTAACTATTTCTCATGTATTGGGTATATTTGGAATTTTTTCTCATAGAAAAACAAAGTATTTATATTTTAAAATTATGAAAGTTGCAATCAGACATGCCATTTGGTGCGGTTGGGAAGTGCTCCTATCTCATCTGTTGGCTTTTGGAACAGAGTCGCTTGAGCATATATCCAAGTATATTCTGTTTCATTGCTGGATCAGCCTGTTACTGCATGATCAGACATGGGTGGGTAGGGGGGTTGCCTGCTTTTGTGCATGTGCATAAACGAGGGTGCAGTTTTTTGCATATGCGCTTTCCAACTTCTGGGAGTTAATTTTCTGCTTTGACGGCTTGCTGATCCTTCCACAGAGCACTGTGATCCCCTTGGTTCACAGCGAGCCATGGTTGCCTGACAAAGATCACTCCCTTTCCTGCTCCCTTTCAAAGCTGGCCTAGAGATGAGGACAATTATGTGGTTATGCGCATATTGCTAAGCAAAATGGCACCCAGTTGGGATGGAATGAGCAAATCATCCAGATGGCCTGAGAGTGTGCTTGAGTGATCAGACTAGGGAAACTCTGTCTGTGGCCCATTGGCAAGTGTTAGGACTGGAGTTTCCCAGGTGTCCTTTTACTCCATTTCGGGGGCGGACCAGGATGGGGTGCCAACAACTGCAGAACCTTTCACAGATGTTGCTGTCTGATTGTACACTTTAGATCTGTCAGGCATTGGCTTCAAAGTCAGATCTAAAGGCAGGTCTGACCGCTGCCAAATAGTACAATTTTATATGCTAAGTTATAAATGATGTTTTTATGTTTAATTAGTAAAAGAAGTTTAAGCTTGATAGGAAACTAAGCATTACATATATTTCAATTTTTTCCTCTTTTTTCAGAGGGCATGAAAAATAAGGTCCCCCCACCCCGTGGCTTCTAAATTTCCAAAAACTGCATATCTCTAGCCAGAAGGCTCTTTAGGGAGCTAAAAATAGGAGGCAGGAACCTTTCTTCTTGGTCCGATGCACTGTTCACTGATGGGCAGAACTTAAGTAGTTGTTTTGGGCTTGTAATTATATGAAGAGGTAAGACATCAGTTGATCTTCTTGTTGAAGCAACATCTCTGCTGCCTTGGAGTTGTCCCTGGGTTCTGTAGATCTGGCTTTTGGTTATCTCTGCTACTTTTTTGTCTTTATCCTACTCTCCTAGCAAACTGTCACTTGCTTTCAACACCTGTTACAAGCTATTTGCCACTCTCTACTTTTATCAGACAAAACCCTGATATTATCATCAATCATCTAAGCAGGCTGACTGCAGTGCCCCCACTCAGTTTCTGCCTATTCACATTTCTGCTGCTTTGTGACTTTTTGCACCCAAAAATGTCATACAGCTAAAATATGCCAAGAGGGACGTTGGACAATACATGAACACATTTGAATGAATATCAGAAACTTTAGGGAAGAATAAGAGCTGTCATTTGTCTTCTCTGCCCCATTTAAAAAAAATAAAACTTCCATTGTGGTCAAAACAAGTCAATTTAGTCTCATGTAGATTCTTATAGCTCATCAAGTTATACAGAGAACGGAAACATTTTGGATTTGCATTAAAGAGGCAGACACACAGAGAATTATTACTATTTCTCTCATGCTTAGCATTTTAAATATTTTAGAGACAAAACATTGTCAATTATGGCATGTACATGCAAAAGGAGAGGCAGTCCTGGTATATGTTGGATGTTAGAAAGGAGGCATTAATTTTCTGTTTGAGAAGCTAGAGAGCAAGTGTGGGTGTAAGAAAAATATGACTAGAGGCATTTAACAGAAGGGAGGGCTGGAGATACTGCTGTAGTATAGCCACCCACACAGCATTTTATCAGAAATAAGCAGTAGCTGATTTATCCTACTGGATCCAGCTCAGAAGAGGTTCTCATGGAGCTGAAACACATTTTAACTGTCTTATCAATTTTTATTCGTTAGGCACAATACGTTTACATTTCTTACTTAGAAATGGGGGAAAGCCTATTTAGACTCTTAATAATGCCCAGTATTTGTTAGGTTCAGTAATATGCAAAAATCACCATGACATGAGATGATGCCATAGATGGTGATTCTTACATTTGTGACTGTGGAGAAGTACCCTCCACCCAAGAATTCACCCCAATATTTAAATAATTGAGATTGCCCTCTGTCCATAAGCCTCCACCACGCAGAGTCCCTTCAGGCGATCCTGCCAGCCACAGGGCAGGCTCGGGCGGCTGCCGCCGCTGTTGACAGTGGTGCCGCTGCTGCTGCTGCCGCCATTGCCCCATGAAAAAAGGCTCAGTCCCGCCGTCTCCGCCATCCTCCTTCCTGGGGAATGGGCTTCTGTTTCTTAGAACAAATTCATATTATCTTTAAACAGAGAAATGAACATAAAAATAATGTTTAATAATGGATTTATTAAGCGCTCAAACCGGAAGCTATTTTAAAAACAACAACAAACAAACCCCAAAGAGCGGTCAGATGGCCCTAATCACAATCAATGCGAAAGATGGCTGTCCAGATGGGTGAAATCGTGCATTCAAAGCGCAAGTGCCAGGAAAATACTTGATTTTCCAGGGGGCAGGAAAACCCGGGAGCATTGCGGGAGTGAGCCCGCCGCTGCGCGGGAGGCGGATTCGCCTGTCTGATCATCAAACTTAAATGCGGGAGGGAACAGCGGCAAACCCCAATCAAAAGGGTCATGTGACCGCACCCCTAGAGTATCCAAACGTAAAGAAAGTATCACTGTAATTAAGTATTGTGTAGTTCCAGTGGCATGAAATCTGACCACCTGCGAGATATAAAGCAGTTATTTTTCTTTGCCAGGAGGTGATAAAAGAATACAGTTATACTTGTATGAACCAACAGCATATAGGAGTAGTAATGTTATTACACAATCAAAAAGAAAGATGAAACAGCTCTTTTGTGTTACCAAAATCATAGACATTTCACTCTTTTCCATTACATTTGAGTGTATGTAGAGACTCCAAGGGTTTTTTTTAATGCTTCAGTACCTAAATATATTCTTTACAGAAGAGAGAGTTAAGTATTTCATGTGGAAAATAGCAATGCCAGAGTCATACATGAGGTGTCTCATTTATTCTCCATCACCTGTGTTGGATGTTGATGGGAGTAAAAATGATTCATACAATTTTGCGTGGTAAGAGGGTATCTGTGGAAACACTCCATAGAACAAAATGTGACAATAACCACTTGCAGGGATTGTATACCTTTTGGGCATAGTGTAAGCTTCATTAAACATGTGCAAAATGTATACATCACTAATATGCAGAATTTGTATATCACTAAATGTGATTTTTTAAAAGTAGCCTTTAACCTCCAGCCTCCAAAACTATAAAAATATCTCTTACAAATAGTGTTTAAACTGGTATCTCTCTTATATATAATTGCCGAATGGTGGTGGCTTCTGGACTATAGGGTGGTGAGATTGCATGCGCTCCCCTAGCCATTGGCCCATCGGCTGCCAGTCAAGACTACTGGCATGCCATTGGCTGGGTGTGCTGCTCTTCCCTGCCCACCCCCCCTTCCACTCTGCCCTGTCAGAATTCCTGGCAAATGGCTTTGTCTCTTTCACGAAGACGCTTCTGCTTGCCTCCTGTGTGGGACTTAACTTTTCCCTCAGTGGCTGTTGGTAGGTTTAACGAAATGGCAGTTACCTGTGTTTGTAAGATGGCTGCTGGGCTGCTGTCTGTGGTTGTTTGTTTAAAATGTTCCACCATAAGGTTTGAGCTGTAGTTCCAGAGAGGTCTCACTCACTGGGTTGAATGGGGCTTCCTCATCTGCTGGACTACAGTTCCCAGCTGCCCCAAGGCAGAAAAGGGTGGGAAAACTGGGACTGTCCCAACATGTGGGGCGGCATCAATATAGACTGCAGCCCATCCAGGGAGGAGGCCGTCTTTGTCCTACAGGAGGTTAGGAAAGGCTCCTGCTGCCTGTGCTGACCAGGCTGGTATATTTCTATACTGAAGACAACAGGACAAATGCAGTGTTTCTGGTGACTAGTATCTATTTTTGCCTAATTGGTATTGTGAAAGGTTTAGTGCTGTAAACATATTGTTAACATGAGTGACAAATCTGATTCATTAACAAAACACAGAACATTATAAAAAAACAAGCAATAGATGCTTTAGATTTTGATCTGCATTATTGTTTCCTATCTTCAAGAGGCTAGGTGTTCTCAGATCTTTTGCATACAAATTTAGCACACAGCAGCTTCATCATTGACAATGAAACATGGGTTGTACTAAACAGTCTGGAAAATCTGGCTATAATACTTGGTGCACTTAAGCAAGATGTGTCTGCTCTCACCAATTCTGATAGTCTTGCAGCAAGTGTTCTGCAGTTGATGTCAGAGACCACTTTCTGAGCCTCTTAAACTGGGAGAACAGTGTAAGCAAAATTACTTATACTACTTTACCCTTGGTTTGGTTCATTCTGTAAGAAAAAAATTAAGTTTTGTTTTAGAATTTAAAAGGACTTAAACTGAAGATTTTACTCCTAGTATTAATTCACTTTTCAAATATAAGAAAAAACCCACAACTGTATTCTGCCTAATCAAATCCTTCAATACTGTACTATGGAGAAACAGAATGGGGGGAAATATTCACAAATAAAATGCAGAATTCATATAATAATAAGGATGTAAAACTGAAAATTGTGAAGTACTGGGATACCTTCATGCAGAAGTATGAAAAAACATAGAAAAGTTATGTTGGAGTATATTCACCACCTTATGTCAAAGTTCAATGTATATTAAAGGTAGCAAAATGTTATGAAACAAAATCTGTTTGTGATGCTACAAGTCAATGGCTTGCATTCACACTAGCAGTTCCATGGGGACAAGTCCTTATTTGCACATGATGTATTTCCTGCTTCCCCCTTCCTGCAGCAGCCCAATATCCCCCTGAAACCCCATTCCAGGGCCTGCCTTCCCCAAGGAACCAGATGGGAGGCATATTAGGCTGCTATAGGAGGTGGAAAGCAAGGAAATCATACTTCACAGGTGCAAGGACTTGCACTCACAGTAATGCTAGTATGAATTGAGGTAATTGTCAGATCCCAAGTCAGGATAACAAACCCACGTTCCAAAGAAGTAAGATTTATTTCCAAAGCATGGTTGATCATGAACATACAGAGATTGTTCAGAATAACGACAATACACAGGGGCAAAGTAATATAGGAACTTCAAACTTAGTTAACCCAATGGGTACATTTCCCTCGTAAGGGAGCTGATTAGAAAAGGCGCGAAGTAGCCTGAGAACCACAACAGCTAATTTCATAAACACAAGTTGAGTTCACACGGGAAATCTAATTAGGCTAGGCAACAAGACATAACACTCCGTCATCCACCTGCAGGAGAAACTTGGCAGTTACAGAAGCATACCAGAAGAGAATAACAAAGGGAGGGAAGGGAGGATGGGCAGGAAGAGGGACGGGACGTGTCCCAGAGAAATGGCAGCTTGCTGACATATAGTCAGAGTATGATCATGTGGTAGTAATTGCATAGACTGCAGATCTGTTGCATGGCTCATTTGAATCTACCAGAGCATTTTATCAGGGAAAGTCCAAGGAGACAGTTCAATAGTAAATTGATGACCAACCAAAGAAGAATGGGAGCTTGGACATATTAAGTGGAATGGTAGTTGGGCATTTTGGCTTTCTGTCTGGGGCTGCTGCTGTTAGAAGAAGTGGTGGTTTTATACCCTGCTCTTCACTACCCAAAGGAGTCTCTGAGTGGCTTACAATCACCTTCCCTTCCTCTCCCCACAACAGACACCCTGTGAGATAGGTGGGGCTGAAAGAGCTCTGAAAATTGTTACTGACCCAAGGTCACCCAACAGGCTGCATGTGGAGGAGTGGGGAATCTAGGTTAGAATTGGCTGACCTAGAAAGATTACATAACCTTTGTTGGCAACTATAATACTCTGATGGTAATTTAGGCCCAAGAAGATGTTGGTATCAGCAAAGAAAGAGATGTGTGTATGGATGCCATTTAATAACTATTAGACCTTCAAGGCGGATTACTGGGTTGAAACAACTTCCCCTTTCTAAGTCTAGTGAGAGAGCAAGATGGAAGTGAAAGAGTTGCAAGATTCTGTTTTCAGTACAAATGAAAGTGTCAGTTCCAGCTCACATTGGAGTATGCCCTTGATTTTCTCTTGTCACTTAATTTGCTTCAGTGGGGCAGGTGCCAACTGAACATGTTATTCTTAAAATCCTATTTAATGTTTAGGACTATGTGGCTGGTGAGAACACTGAAGCAAGGCAGGTATTTGTATGCCTCACCCTTCATAATTGATTGGTAATGCCAAGAAAATCCTGTTATGTGCCATTTTAGAAACATTCTACTTCACTGCTATGTTCCCTGTTAACTTCAAAATACCATTCTCCCCCATGATCTTAGTTACATTTTGGAGTAGGATAGCTGGTTTTCCAGCTCTGGAAATCTCTATGACCACATTTTGAGACATCAGTGTATGTCATAGTGCAACAGAACACCAATAGTTGAGTCTTAAAATGCAATAAATAAATGCAGGCTTTATCTGTGTTTTTAAATGTATATTCTTCTTTAGTTCTAAGGAAAATTGATAGGAAATGTTTCAGTTTCCAGGATATTGGGATTCATGTTTTGCATCAGTAAGCATATCCAAAGTAGGAAGTTTATTGCAGATTTCTATTTTAGTGGTCTGAAAGACAATACAATTGATAAAAGAAAATATATGTAGTGGGAGTTTTGTGTAGTATCTAGCATGCACCTCTGCCTCATTTAGGAGGCACATAATTAGGCTATGAAAATTTTCCATACACATTTTAAATATGGAATAGGGACTACATCATGTCTGAAATGTAGGTATTTTACCTGTCTGCAAAATTACAAATGCATTCACAAGAAATGCCCGGAAAAGAGATTACAGTCTGCACTTTTACCTGCCTTCCCTGCCATTTGTAATGTTAGTCTGACATATTGTTGTTTCAGACATTGATAATAATATCCTTTTGACTACTGTAGCATACTTCATTTCTGTCAGGTCATTCCCCCAAGACATGCTGTCTATTGCCCAGAAAAAGAAATTATTTCAAACTGACCTTTGTGGTATGTATAAAATTCTCTATTTCTTGAGGTGGCTTGGAAGCCACTCTAGGTGGAATGTTTTGTTGATGTCAGTTTCTTGCAACTAAATCTAACAGTGTAAGCCAGTCCATTGAAACTTTATGAAAAGGTGATTTAAGCATTACAACATGCATTGCTCAAAAGGAGCATATTGGGGATGTATACCAAGAAAAATTCATTATACTTTTGCATTTTGGGTTGGAGGGGGATTTTCCTCATAATTGTTAATGTTTGTGTAGGACATTGCCCATTCAGGATTCAATTCCGTGTGGGTTTTTTGGATTCTGGTGCTTCAGGTCCATTACTTCCAATGGGGAATTTATTGAATTGGGACAGCTGTTTATAAAGGTAAAGGTTCCCGTGCTCGAAAGCCAGTCGAATCCGACTCTAGGGTTCCGGTGCTCATCTCCGTTTCAAAGCCGAAGAGCCAGCGCTGTCCGAAGACGTTTCCGTGGTCATGTGGCCGGCATGACTAAACACCAAGGCGCATGGAACGCTGTTACCTTCCCACTGAAGTGGTACCTATTTATCTACTTGCAATTTCTTGCTTTCGAACTGCTAGGTTGGCAGGAGCTGGAACTAGAGACGGAGCTCACTCCGTCATGCGGCCCTCGGGTTTCGAACTGATGAACTACTGATCTTCCACAGCCTGCAGTTCAGCGTCTTAACCACTTGAGCCACCGCAGCTCTGTTTATAAAGGTAATGGCACCAAATTTGTGCAGAATGTAATGCCCCCTCTATTCTAAAGACCCCCAAGTTTGAAGTGAATTTAATCAAAGGGTTTGCTTTTACAGAGCCCCAAAGCAGATGCTTCTCAGTGCAGGCGCAGTTCTTTCCACTGATCCCTCTCAGGAGGAAAATGGTGCCAACCACTGGCATTACTAAAACAAAAACTGTCTGCATTCATTTCATTTTCCCACTCTTACGGTGACTGACTGACTGACTGACAATATATATATATATATTGCCTTTCCATTGAAAACTCTACATTTGCCTTGTTTCCTTTGTGGTCTGTCTGTGTAGCAAAGTGAGGAAGGAGATCGGTACCTCTTTAACTATTTCTAATGCGGAAGGCTGGAGTAGCTGTTTTGCAACCAAATGATACCAAAATTGCAGAGGACTGAGTGCTGCCTGTTCAGTAAAGACCACCCAAGTTTCAAGTGACGTGCACCAAGGGTTCTGATTCCAGAGGTCCTGAACAAGGTACCTTCAGGCATTTGTCTTTCAAAGAAAAAAGTGCTCCACACCCGTACAGGAGGGAGCAAAGGAGAACAGTAGCTCTATCCAGCTTGTCTCTCTGTGTGCCTCCCATTCCAGGATCTGATCAGAATGGATTTTTTTCTGATTCTCATTCAAATACATCTGTAAATCCAGGTTATTTTGATATTGTTTGTGTGGAAAGCTATTCGTCAGGAAATTAAGAGGACAGGGCATCTACATTCTTTGCTCCAGTTATTACATTACTTTGTTCACGATAGCATAATACTTGTTTTGAGAAATGTCCAGTGAAGCATTAAAAAATCTAATTAAGCATAGTATACTTATTACATCATAATTGAAGAATGATGTCTGCAAGAAAGATGGATGTGAAATTATCTAAATGATCAGTTTTTATTAAGTAAACTGTGTCCACAAGGCACAACTTTTAAATTGAATCATAGAGTCATAGAGCTGATTGTCTAGTCCAACCCCCTGCACAATGCAGGAAATTCACAAATACCTGTTCCATGCCCAGAAGATGACAAAAAACCTGCAGGATCCCCAGCCAAACTGGCCTGGAGTAAAATTGCTTCCTGACCCCAAAGTGGCAGTCAGCATTTCTCCGGGCATGCAAGAAAGGGCCACAAGACCTAAGCTCTGATGTAGCCCTTTCTGCCCTCCCTCTCATGAACTGCCTAAGTTCACAGAATTAGCATTGCTGTCATTTCTGAATGCAGAAAAAGAGTGTACTGAAATTTGAGAACTTTGTTCAATAAAGGTGGGGTTTTTTCGCTTGTCTATTATTTTTTGGTAGTAACATGGCAATCAGTCTGAGATTTAGAAAATCATAAGGAATAATATTTGTTCCATAGTGATCTCTTTTTACTTCTTGTTGCATATGGGTTTTCTATGCTAGTATCCAGTCATAATGAATTGTTATGCTAGTTTATAAATCAGTACAAAATATTAATAATGGAAGCATCTACTCTGGGATTGCTTTTCCCTTCTATACTTCAGTTTTTCCAGCTCTCAGGTTTAAATCACATTAGTAATTTTCTTTAGAAAATATTTTGTATGACAGCTAAACTTCATAAAGGTGCCAGAAGACTGCTCTGGTCTTTGTTTCTCTCCATTCCCCTAATTAGGTTGGAGTATGATTTGAGAGTATGGCTGGTAATTGCCAAGGTTGGGGGGGGGGGGGGGGGGGGGAGAGGGGGGGGGGGGGGGAGAGAGAGAGAGAGAGAGAGAGAGAGAGAGAGAGAGAGAGAGAGAGATTTACTAGCATTTTCCTTTCATGTTTGTTTCTAAAATTGCCAAGTCAATTATTACCAAGATGAAATTTGTTCGCATGTAATTGCAACATTTATATATTTTCTTTCAAAGAAGGTGCTGTTTCACTAATAGAACAAAACTATGTGTCTCAGACTCTGCTGATAGTTCAGTAATACTATTAATGCTAAAGTAAAAACCCTTTCAGTTTGTGTTTTTTTCATTTTTAGTATAGTTTTACCAGTATCTGTGTGTGTCTACTGGATGAGAAAATGATGTGACAACATGTCTGATGTTTCTGAAGTCTCAATTTCCAAGAGATCAGTTGCACAACTGCATACACCTGCTGATGGAGATACCTAGCATAAGTGAGATCTGTATCCATAACTTAGTAAACATCTCATGTAGTGCCTGAACTTTTGAAATCACTTTAATCAGATGTCGCTCTCAATCTTTTTTTTTCTTGCTCTCCACCAACTTTTAAAATTATACATAAAATATCTGGAAATCCTAATAACTTCTAGTATATCTTGTATCAAAAACATGACACTTTGGAGAATGTGAAGCCCACCTTGCTCTAATAAAAATATAACAGAAACTTGACTGTCTGTGCTAGCCCGGGCACCCTAAGTTTCTAGATACAAATGATACTGTAGTCAAGGTAAACTTGATCCAGATATATTACTTAGAGCAGAATACACTGGAGTTATGGCTGTATTCCCTCTGTTCTTAAAGTATATAGACCTCAAAACTGATCCAGATGGTCAGCCATTTTAGTCTGAAGCAGTAGAACAAATTTTGAGTCCAGTGGCACCTTTAAGACCAACAAAATTTTATTTCAGGTATGAGCTTTCGTGTGCATGCACACTTTTCCAAATACATTGGAACAGGGGTCTTTTCGTAGAAAAGGAGGTGCAGGAGCTCATTAGCATAACTCATTAGCATATGCCATGCCCCCTGACATCACCGGAAGTATCAGAAGGCCACACCCCCTGACATCACCGGAAGTTATTTTTTTCCCACCATAGAGAACAATGGAGGGGATAGGGGCAACCTGTTTGGGGGCCCGTAGAATTGGACCCCCTGGTCCAATGTTCTTCAACCTTGGTTGGTATCTTGGAGAGAGGCTCCAGCAGCTACCCTGCGAGTTTGGAGCCTCTCCCTCAAACTTCCTCCCCTCCAGCCCCCAGAATATACCCCATGTTTTTGCCATTGACTTCAATGGCCCATAGGATATAATGGGGCTGAAATTGACATTCGGCTGGCCCTTTTTCAGGCCGGCATTCTAGCGTGGAGCCTGAAAAAGGAGGGGAGGGTTGGGGGTGGCCCTGCAGGCCGTTTTTCAGGCCCGGAACTCGGGCGTGGAGCCTGAAAAAGGCGGGGAGGGCAGGTCAGCAGTCCCCCTCCCCGTGGTTGCAGCTGCCGTTGAAAGCAGTGGCGGCGGCCATAACTTTTTAAAGAGCCCCTAAGGACAACTGGGAGAGCCAGAATGACCTCTCGCGTGAGAGGTGGAATTTGCCCCTACGAGTCTAAGGCCACCATCCCAGGGCTCAGGGAGGGAGGAGAACGTTTTGCCCTGCCCCGCAGGCGTCGCAGCTGCCGCCAAGAACAGCAGCGGTGGCCATAACTTTTTAAAGAGCCCCGAAGGAGAGCTAGGGGAGCCAGAAGGAAGATCGGGGAGGGCTCTGTAGGGCCCCACGCGGTAGCGCTGGCCTGCAGAGAGGGGGTTGGGGAAGGCCGGGGAGTGCTGTGTAGGGCCTTGCGTGGTAGTGCTGGCCTGCAGAAAGGGGGGGGGGAAGGCTGGGGAGGGCTCTGTAGGACCCCACGCGGTAGCGCTGGCCTGTAGAGAGGGGGTTGGGGAGGGCCTTGAAGGGCCCCGCGCGGTAGCACTGGCCTGTAGAGAGGGAGTTGGGGAGGGCTGTGGAAGAGATGCAGAACTTACCTTCCTTCCTACTCTCTCCTCTCGGCCCGACTGAGGGGAGGGCTGCTGGGAGCAGGGGGCGGGGCTTGCTACATGTCCCCGCTCCCTCACCTCCTCTCTCCTGGAGCGTCGTTCTGGTGAGCTCCGGCCCCAACCGAGGCCTGCATTGGAATGGAAGGTAGAGTTCAGACTTCTAGACAGAGGCTGAACAGCAAATTAACAGGTAACATGATGAACATGTGCAAAGACAAACTAAATAATAAGCTAAGGTCTACTGTTGTAAAACAATAAAGATATCCAGGAATTTCCCAACACTGAGTTGGCAATTCTAAGATATTGATATTCTTTCTTTGCATTAATTTACCCCACCTGTGACATCCCTCAATGACATCCCTCTGGGTCTGCCTGGATCTACACCAGTATAACATCTATGCCAGTATAGCTTTGGGATGTGCCAATACAGGGTTTAGCAATCACCGTAAAACTTTTGGTTTAGAATTTAGGATTACACTGTGACTATAGTAACAATTTTACTTTTTATTGAAGGCTGAAACATAATTCTTTAGGCTCCATGGTTACTGAAAAGTGAAGGCAAATGCTTTCATTGATTGTTTAAAACGAGAAGAGTTAAAAATGGACCAAGTCAAAAATTACATTATATAAATTTAAAAATTAAGGCAGCTAGACCCAGGAGCACATTTGCTTCAGTGCTTTTAACCTACTTTAGAAAAGCTTCACTGTATAAAAAGTGGACTCTTTTACAAATAGCTCATTTGGTAGATGGCTTCTAATGGGAAAGAAAATATTAATGATACCTCTACATAGACAAATACGGGAATTTAATTTAAACCAGGGCTTGGTTTAACCCATTTGAACCCCCCTGAACTCTTTTGAAGGGTACAGACCAACATGCAACATTTTATTTATTTATACAATAAATGAATAACAAAAACATTAAACAAAAAAAATCCCACTAATAAGATGATGACAACACACAGCAGATCAGTCATTTAAAGTCAGGAGAATAAAATCTGCTTAACCTGGTGCCTAAAAAGAAGTATAGAAGATATACAGAAGACAGCACATATGAGCTTGTGTACACAGTGTCTTTCTATAATGTTGCCATAACCCTCTCTTATTGTGCAGCTTCAAAACATGAAGGTATAATTTCCATTCATGAAACGAGCCACTCTATACCTGTTGTGATTTACAGAACAATCCTGTGCTGTGCCTGGGCTGCAGTAGCCAGCAGCTGCGTGACTATGGCGGTGCTAGTCTATTCCCCATGGGCATAAGTTACTCAGTGGCCAGCAGACAAAGTCAATGGGTTTGCAGTGTTTTCTGATCATAACTGGGATAGTGTCTATAGCAACCATGTCATGGTGGTCAGTGGAGGCATTGTGTGGAGGTGGTGGCACTATGGACAGAGCCACCAGAACCAATCAGGGGCCATGTGGCAAGGGGATGGAGTCCAGTATCCATCTCAGGCAGGGAGCGGAGGGGGCAGGCCACAGATGTTCTGCTTGTTGTCAGGAGCACACCCCCACCCCCTTAAAGGGACCAACTCTTATCAGCAGATTCCCGTTTAAGGCACCTTATAGTGGGGAAGGGGTTCAAGCTGTCCGCCTCACAGGCATCCACAGCTGCCTCAATGTACACACACAACACAAGGTTCCCGAAGGGCAGAAGGAGAAGATTTGCTCACTGGAATGTATGCTTCCCAGCAGCCCAGGCATGTTGTTAGCAGTCAGGCCCTCCTCCCAAGAGGGAAGTAGTTCCATGCTTAGAGAGAGAAAACCAACACCACTCTTTAATATCACCCCAAGATATATGTACACTGCACTGCCTGGCCTAGAAATAAAAATGAAGTGGAAGCAACCTGAGACAGAACATAGATGTTAGCCAGAGATGAGTCCAGATAAATATACTGGCAGGTGAGACAGGAAGGGTGACAAGCTAACAACCCTCCTCCCCACCCAAACAAAATGCATACTTTAGACAATGGGTTTCCTGAGAAAACCTCCCCTCACCTTGACTTAACCTCATCCACAGTTGGTCACACCTTCCCTCACCCATTCACCCTAATTAGTGCTATTCACACAACCCTATAGCTTCTCCCATCCTGTATTCAAGGGTCATTAAGTAGCCATTAACACCCATAGTCTAGTCAAGTAACCCAATCACGGGTTTCCCAAGATCATTATCTGTCTGTGGGCGAGCCATTAACTCCCAGACAAAGCCCGAGAGAGTCTCCTGCAGCAGAGCTTAAACTGCCCTAATGTGGAAGGGGGGGGGTTTCTCTCGCTAGCATAGGGCCAGCGGGCTGCATCTCTTAAGTTGCAGGCCCTAGTTACCCATCTCTCTCTGTCTCCTTAAAAGCCACTTGCCCCAACTAATTAAGGAGACTACCAATTTGGGTAACAACATTACTGAGGACCAATGTTCCTTCTAAACTCCACAGTGTTGTGAGCAGAAATTCTCTCTTGTGAGCAAAAAAAGCTAGTAGCATTAAAGCTGTGAGAGAGTATACATTTGATAATCACGTGAATTAGTTTTTTAGAAGATTACCTCCATAACCTTGTAAAAATCTCAGAATAAATTATTTTAGATTATATTTAAATATATTTTAAAAGAATAAACATTATAAGGAGAAAAGAATCCAAACCAGATAGCAGGCAGAGTTACGTGGTTTCCCACGGATCAGCCATGGCGGGGAACCTTGTTGTTTCTCCAAGTCTCTCATTGTGCATAATGGCGCTGGTCTTCTTTGTCCAGAGGCAGTCTGGGAAGGTGCAGGGAAACACGTGTCCTGGAGCAGGCAACACCAGCCCTGCTCATCCAGGTGCAGGCAGGAGATGTACAGCAAAGCATACAAACAGTGCAGCAAACACAGCAGTAATCCCTGAGTCCCAAATGCCCAGATACACAGACATCTGACAGACACAGCATTTAGCACAGTACAGACAAATGCAATTGCAAACACACATGGTTACATTAGACAACCAGCTGTTAAAAATGGGGAAGAGGAATCAGACGAGCATGAGCTTCCAAGTTGGGCACATAACAATTATGTGTATTGGTAATCATGGCTGTCAGACCTACTTCCAAGGAAACAAGAAGATATAGACAGTTAATGCATAACTGAAAACAGTATAAAAAGGCCTTGGAGGGCAGTCCCCATTGTGCCTACATGAAATGGCAACATTACATTTCCAACCAAGGAAACAAAACACCTTATTGTATCCCTGAGTGAAAGGAATCATCAGACCCCTTTGAGTTTAGCAGCAAATAAACACAGTAATGGTCTCGCTTGCACACAGGCGTGTGCACTTCTGTCTGTGGAAGGCAGTTGGCCTTCAGTCCAATACCACACATGGCATGGGGAGGGTCTTATCGGTGGAGAAGGGCATGACTATGCATGATCAATAAACTTCTCCCCCCTTAGCTTCCAAGGCATGGGATATAAAAATCCAGCATTAGACACAATTCACTTTAAAGAAACAGTGGTCTAGACAAAACGCAGCCACACATCATTCACTCCTTTAATGTGTTCTTCTGGTGTAAAAATGAAACCAAGCATACTCACATGTGCACCTTGACCATAGGAGCATGTATTAAACAGTACTTGGTGGCTTCAGATCACCCAAGTTCAATCCCTGCGGGGAGAGGCCAGCCAAACCATGGCACACGGACCTTGAACTATAGTATAAAAATAGAGCATATATCATGAACATATACACATCAGAAAGACAGTCAAATCTCAAGTCTTCAGCCTACTTCTTTTTCTTGGCATTTGCTTATGCCATTCAAAGAAAAGGCGCTTCAAAAGCAGATACCTGCTTTAAAGAAATCCATTCACAAAATTCCTGAGCTTCGCGTCAGGTGTCAGGTGCAGTTGTTCTTACTGATGGGCAGGGGCCTGTATCTTCACAGCCAGCGAACCTCCGACCAAAGTACTATCTGTTAGGCATTCTAGATCTCAACGCGTACTCCTGCCACACATGTGTGTGTGTGCTCTTTTGGTAGAAACAAGAGAACACCACAAGAATCACCTGCGGTAGACTTCAGTTGCAGAGGCTGGGTGTTCAATACATGGCACCCCCCTTAGAACGACAGTGCACTCTGAAATATAAAAATTCTGCAAGAATTAGACAGACATTTAAACACTGAAAACAAATTCACGCATGCTTCATTAATTAGCCATGATGTAATTTCTGCCAGGACGATAATCCCAAGCACTCACAGAGTGCCTGTCTTTTGCTGAGGCTCAGCAAAAATTGCAAAAAGAATTTTCAAAGAGGGGGCTGCCAGGCATCTCCAAGCCTGCAATCACATTCACTCTCTGTGGCTCAGAGCTGGAATTGGCAAGAAAATTGGCCAAAAATCCCAAGTGGGTCACATTGAGGCTGCGCCCCACTGGTGTTGTAAACTTACACCAAATCATGAAAGGAAAAATTCAATAGGAAAAATCTTTTGCAGGGAGCTCTTTCCAAATAGCTCAACCTGTAAGAAAAGAAGATCCTTGGAAGAATCCAGAAGGGAAAATCTTTGGCAGGGAGCTCTTCATGAGCTCTACCTAAAAGCAAAAGGGTGTGGGGGGAGGTCTATGCAGACTTTCAATTCCCACAACAATACAAACAAGCGCAAAAGTCAAAACATTTGAAAGAGAACAAATGTACACAGTAAAGATGAGAAGCAAGAATGTGTTGCCTTCCCCTGCTGCAGGGGTGTGCTCATGGCCCATACTATAATTTAATGGTGCCATGGCTATTAGCACATCTGCTCTTACCAGAGAATGGGCTTTTCTCAATTTAGGATAGGATAGTTGGAAAACATGTTAGCTCAATGTTAGATTTTGGTTAGTAAAATCCAGTCCTTAACCATTAATCCATGTTAGCAAAACATTAGTCCAAGAAAGCCAAGCTAAGCTTTATGCTGTCCAATCTCTTTTCTTGAAAGCCAAATCCCACTGCATAGTGCAGTGCATGTATAGCAAGCTGCAGTGCATGTAGAGCAAGCTGCAGTGCATGTAGAGCAACTGCTCTTTAAATCCAGGCTGCTTTATTAGCTGCAGCTTGTGAGGGAGGACTGATTCTCCCCTTTGGACATACCTGTGAAAGAAGGGTTACAACAAAACACAACACACAAGTGGATGAATTTTGTGGATCCCTCTACTTCCTTGTCATGGCAGTGCCGACCATCAGGTTAAAATAAACCTTGATCACCGCATGACGTCTACCAATTGGTGGTCTCATCTGGGTTAGGTTTCAAACACAAAAGCTTCCAATGCTTTCCTAGGTTCTGAACGTCTGTTCCCTTCTGTCTCTCTGCGAATGCATTCTTTAAACAATTCCTGTTTTGACCATGGGGTGGCGTGCCACTTTTGCTCTGACTTAGATCAGCACCCAGCCTCAAGCAAGGTGTATGGGGGAGCAGGTTTGGGATCTTTGCCTTTGCTTACCTGTCAGTGTGTGGTTGCCCCTTTGGGTCAAGCCTCCAAAGATGGGTACCTGTTAGGGTCTGACATGTGAGAGGTCAGCCACAGAGTATGGACTTTGCTTTCTTCCTTGGGTGTTAGTGCTAAGTGCCTTCGCTGTGCTTTTCCCACCACAAAAGTGCCTTGCTGCTTGCTCTAAGTCCATATGGCAGGGAGCTCTGAGATGGAGTCCCATGCTGCACACCCTAACTACTGAATTGTAAGATCTCCTGGCTGAAGTTTTTATAGGGTGGGGGGGCATGATTGGGTGCTGGGTGCTTGGCTGCCCCAGGGAGGGAGATGATTGGCTGAGCCTGTGGTCGGCATTCTGAGCTCCTCTGAGCCTAATTGATGAGGCTGCAGCAGCAGGGGGACAACATGAGTTTTCAGTTCAGTTGGTGCCTATGGGCCATGCAATGTTTTCTGTTGGCATAACTCTCCGCCTCTGGGAGGGGGCATTGCCAGGCTAAAAGGGCTCAAGGAGCCAACTATGTCTGGCCTCAGTTGCGCCAACAGGCGACTACTGTGGCCCTCTGCCAGTGCCTGAGAGTGACAGAGCGGCTCTGGGGGCCTGCTCCATTGTAACTGGCCCTTATGCTGGCATATTTTGGACATACACCAGCACAAAGGTCAGGCTCCCTGAGCGCTTTCGGACCCCCTCCTTAGGATTGCGCTGTTAGAGATATAAGGTGTTTTGAAGCACATCAGAGTTCCTGAAATCCTGACAGCCATTTATTTTTCTCAGAGAAGAGAACCATAAAATACTCCAAGAGGTCAGAGAACAGGTTTTCCACTGGGAGGTAACCATTTGCTCATCTGCCAGGGGATCAAGATGGATAGCTGCTATAAAACATGATCTGGATATGGTGGTGTGTGAGACATGTGCACCAGAATGACGGGGAGAGTTTGGGGTGTACCTTCTCAACTAGGGCAAGTCCCCTAAACCTGGTTTGGAAAAGCTTCCTGCCAATACAGGGCAGTACTAGGGCAAGTCCCCTAAACCTGGTTTGAAAAAGCTTCCTGACAATACAGGGCAGTAAGGATTAAAAGGTTGAATTATCTATTAGTTCTTTGTTCAGATGCCTTGTCCAAACACTGGGAGGCAGATTCCTCTGCAGGGAGCAGGAAGGGATTTGGAGGTGCATTTGTTCCAACAACACCCAGGTGGTGTTGTCTGATGTAACTGTTCTGCATTGTTAAGTTAGCTTAGGGTTACATTTTGTGTTCTTTTCATTAGATCTGAAACCACTAGCCTTGATAGCTGCTTTCTCTGTTTGTGCTCTAGCTTAATCTGTAGCAATAGAGTTTCTTCATATTTAAGAAAGCAGGCTTTGATTCAGACTCCTCCTCATAGCACCATAGATCACTTGCTCATGCTCAGGCACCCTTGCACACAAAGCGGGCTGAAGTAATTGGAAAGCTCTGACCTTCACCCTTACTTCAGAGGCATCTTTACCAGGCTTTCCCAAGGCCAGTTTGGTGTAGTTGTTAAGTGTGTGGACTCTAATCTGGGAGAACCCCACTCCTCCTCCACTTGCAGCTGCTGGATGACCTTGGGCAAGCCATAGTTCTGGCAGAGATGTTTTTGAAAGAGCAGTTCTCGAAAGAGCTCTCTCAGCCCCAGCTACCTCACAGGGTGTGTTGGGGGGAGGGGAAGGGAAAGGAGTTTGTAAGCCACTCTGAGACTCCAAGTGAAGGGCAATCTCCTCCTCCTCCTCTCATATTGTGGGAGACAGTATTTTAACTTGGGGCTCTTGCACATCAAAGAGAAAACATTCTATGATGCCACCATCCACTTGCCTCATTCAGATTTTCCCTCCATTTTTCTTTCACTTTTGTGACTGAGCGGCCCTAATTCTCGGTTTTCTTCTTTCTGGAAGAATTCTGTCTGTCCCACCCAGTCACAGTATAATATTTTGGCTGTTTGCTCAGCCTGGGAACCTGAGGGAAGGAATGGGAGCCCCCTTTAACTTAAATGACTTAAATTGCACTCCAGAAGCTTTTACATTCCAAATCAACAAAATATTTTATTCAACATAGAGGCGGAACGTCAGGTAAAATCAGGGGTAAAATTTCTGAGGTAACTCAATATAGATAACTTTGAGGTAAAATTAGTACATGCACAGACTTTAGTTCTTATGTTTCAGGCTAATGGGAGTTTCTTAAGCTATTCAGCGTTACTTAACATCTTTATGTTGAGAAGCTTTTGTTCCAATGTTTTCCAAACACTCCAGCGCACTTTCTTTGAGTATTCTCTGACTCTTTTGGTTTCCAGAAGGCTGGTACACTCTTGCCAGTACCCAAACCTTGAGTTTTAACTGATTTTTAAGGTCTCTAAAGGCAGTTTCTAACTATACCAGAACAGGGATCGCTGTACTCTTCAGAGCGATCACCCTTAGACTGAGTAGGTAATTTCTCTCTCTCTCTAGAAGATCTATCCCTTTTCCTTGGCCTGAGTGGGAATCTGTGTCTACTACCCACTCATCCTTGCCAATTTCCCCATTTCTCTTCTGTGCTAAACTGCTTTCAATCAGAGCTGAATTCCGCAACTATCAGTACTCAACTCTTCTCAGCTAGGGCTGAAATCAGACTGCCTCTCTCCTCATAGTCCAGTTCAGAAGTCTTTCTCTGCTCAGCTGATGCTAACCAGTCAGATCACTTGGAGCAGCCTGTCACTCAAGGCTATCTGGCTCTGTGATGAAATAACCCTTCACAGTCCTTTATCTTTTTTCTGCAGCACTTCAAAGCTATTAAAAAGTGCAGTCCATCACTCGTGCTTTTACATGCACCCAAGCATGCAACATGCATGTAAGAACACAAAAGCCCAGGCAGGTTTATGACAATACCTACCAAACAAAAAAAGCACAAAAGAAACAATACATTGTGTCAATTTGCAGCAGGTTTCTTTCTTTCGTCACATACACAAGAGAGGGGTTGAATCAAATGGAGCATTTCTGCAGACAGAAGGATTTCTGCCCATGGAGAAGGACTTTCTCATATCCTGCCTCAGCCTGGAGCCCAAAATCCCCCTCCCCCCAGGAGTTCCTGAGAGTCCTTCAAGAAGCAGTATTTTGGTGGGATTTAGGACTTCAGGAAGAGACAAGAAAATAATGTTTTGCAGATGGAAATCCTTCTGTTCTGAAGGATGATCAGTTGGATCCAAGTCATATTGTTTTAAGTATGTGTTATTGAATGCTGTACTGTTCACCACTCCCCTATAATGTGAGGGATGTGACTGCCTAATGGCGGTGTAAGTCATGGACAAGTGCGGCAGATGGTGGAGAATTTCTTTAAGGGGAATTAGATGGCTGGTTGAGTCTGTGCTTTAGAAAGAGGATTGGAACTAACTATTCTACCAAGCACTGTTGTATCATTTCGGTACTTACAAGTTTACAGTTTTATAGTTTCCAATATTTATCAGTCTACCTCATTCCATCATATTAAAAATATTATATTCTCCTTGTTTACTCTGAGCTGTCCCTCTCAGGACTGAGCACTGAATATGATAACAAATTAACTTTAATCAACTTTATTCAGTCATAGAGTGCGGAGTCCGAGGCTCACATTATATGACTAACTGTGGAAATGTATTCTTTATGGATGTAATTTTTAGCCTCAAAAATCAGCTGTTTTATTTGGTCTCTCCTGATTTGCATGGTTTCCTCAAGATCCTTTGTATAATATGGTGATGTCTCAGACTCTTGGCCAAGGTCTGTTACAGAGTGCTCTTCTGTCAACTTCTGAAGAGAGGAACAAACAGAGGAGAAATAAAAGCATGGTATTTCCTCAAACTAACACACGTGGTTGTGATTTCCCTCCCATTCCAGTAGCAGTCTCTGTGCATACTTTTTGTCAACCTGGCCCCTCCTTGGGCTTGGTTGCCATGGAGATGTGGGGGGTGAGAACAAGAATGTATACTTTGGTTTCTGCCCACTATGCTGTTATCTGTCTTGACTTAGCCATGTAACCTTGAGTCTTAACTGTCTCTGATATCCTCTCTCGCTGAGAATTCTATGCTGGTAACTTTCCCTGAGAATTCTATGCTGTTAGTTAGGCGGGCTTTTTAGCTTAGGTGCGATTGGCCAAGAGCCATCAATGTCCTGTTTTATTCTGGGTTTAAGCTTTTGTGTGCATGTACATGGCAATGATTATTTTTCTCATTCCAATAAAGTTACGGTTGCCAGCCCCCACATCCGGGCAGGGGTTCCCCCACTTCTTGGGGCTTCAATACACCCCTGGCCAGCAGGGGAAGCCCTGCTCCCAAGCCCTGCTCCCAAAAGCGACTACCCACTTGGCCACCCCTCTCCCTCCCCTCCTGCCAGATTTAAAGGGGTTCAGCTGATTGGCAGGGACCAACCAGCTGCAGGGCCCTTTAAATCTAGCAGGATGGAGGGAGAGGAGTGGTCACGGGCTGCAGGCTTCTCTTTTTGCAAGTGGGGTGGGGGCTGCAGCGCATGGGGCTGAATTTGTATAGGTAGAAGAGAAAGAGAGGGGGA
>NW_015172010.1:757044-757262 GCF_001447785.1 Gekko japonicus
GGAAAGTAGCAGTTACCACAGGTGCAGTTGCCATTTACCCACTGACAAGGAAGAGTATCTAGTCTGGATCCTATACTTTCCTCCTACTCGTGTAGTTCTGTTCTCCATTGGTTAGTGTATTGTTCATGTGCTAGGCGATTTCTGTTCATGCAAGAGCAGGTACCAGTGTCATGTGGTGCCCAATACCAGAAGGATGTGTTCCACAATGGACGACAACA
>NW_015172010.1:758247-772990 GCF_001447785.1 Gekko japonicus
GGCAATGATTATTTTTCTCATTCCAATAAAGTTACGGTTGCCAGCCCCCACATCCGGGCAGGGGTTCCCCCACTTCTTGGGGCTTCAATACACCCCTGGCCAGCAGGGGAAGCCCTGCTCCCAAAAGCGACTACCCACTTGGCCACCCCTCTCCCTCCCCTCCTGCCAGATTTAAAGGGGTTCAGCTGATTGGCAGGGACCAACCAGCTGCAGGGCCCTTTAAATCTAGCAGGATGGAGGGAGAGGAGTGGTCACGGGCTGCAGGCTTCTCTTTTTGCAAGTGGGGTGGGGGCTGCAGCGCATGGGGCTGAATTTGTATAGGTAGAAGAGAAAGAGAGGGGGAAAGTAGCAGTTACCACAGGTGCAGTTGCCATTTACCCACTGACAAGGAAGAGTATCTAGTCTGGATCCTATACTTTCCTCCTACTCGTGTAGTTCTGTTCTCCATTGGTTAGTGTATTGTTCATGTGCTAGGCGATTTCTGTTCATGCAAGAGCAGGTACCAGTGTCATGTGGTGCCCAATACCAGAAGGATGTGTTCCACAATGGACGACAACACTGCAGAGCCTAAAGCAGGGGTGTCAAACATGTGGCCCAGGGGCTGGATCAGGCCCCCGAAGGGCTTCTATCAGGCCCACAGTGGAACTGGCTGTCTTTCGCTTCTTCTTCCAGTTCTGCTGCTGCTGCGTCATCATAGGTTTGCAGCTTACAGATACACTCCTGAACAGCCAGACTGCCCTGCCCTAGGAGCTGCCTGCATGGTTGCGGGTGGCTGTGTCTCCCCAGGCCCACCCTCCCATCACGTATGGACACTGTCAAGGTGATTGCTGGGCAGGGCCAATCCTCCTGCCCAGAACTGGTTGCAGGTGACTGAGTGTCCCTGGGCCCATCCTCCAATCACTTATGGACACAGCAATTGTGGAACTGGAAATGGAATAGGGGGAGGCCCTATGCTGAGTTAGTGTGAGCTAGCTCACATTTTTTTAGCCTCCAGCTCACAGATTTTGGTCTTAGCTCAGGAAGGATGGTTGCAGAGCAAACTGATATATGCAGCAGCCAAATCACCTGTTCACAATTTTAATGCCGGTAGTGGTGGTCTGTGGACATAACACCCCTTCCCCCATAGTTCCAAGCCAACCTATGTCACATAGTCCTGTAGGTAGGCTGGTGGACGGCGCTCTCGCAGGGAACTCTGGGGCGCCGGGATGGGGTTGCTCTTGACCGGCTCCAGGGGGTCAGCCAGGACACTTTGCTGTGGCAGTGGCACTTCTGGCCCCGGTGGCGCCACGGCCATTGGTGCCTCGACTGGGGCCGATGGACTCGCACTGACGCTTGCCTCTGGTACGTAGCTCTTGGGGCCGACGGGCCTCGGGGGGACCTCCTCCTTTGCTGGGAGCTGTCACTACTGTAGCTGGTCCACATGTTTTTTTAGGAGCTGGCCATCCTCTGTAGACACTTCGTAGGAGACCGGACCTGTGGGCCTGACAACCTGGCCCGCCAGCCACGGGGGTCCTCTCCCAAAGTTCTTGATGTAGACAGGGTCTTCCGGGAAGAACCCCCGGGGGACCCTCTCTTTGCTCAGTTAGCCTCCTTGACTCCAGCGCCCAGTCTGGATGCAGTTGGTACAGCAAAATGGTGGGATGGCGGCCCATCAGGAGTTCGGCGGGGCAATGGCCGTTGACAGGGTTTGAAGTAGTCCACTGGGTTAGGAGGAAACGGGCTAGTTGGAACTCCCAGTCTCTGTCTGTGATCCTGCTGTGATCCTTTGCGGTACGCACCATCCGCTCCGCTTGTCCGTTGGTCACGGGGTGGAAGGGTGCATACCTCATGTACCAGATTAGGTTCTGCCGGAGGAAGTCTTGGAACTCCTCCAAAGTTAAAACTGCCCTGTTGTCGGAGACTATCGTGTCTGGCAGCCCATGGGTCGCGAAGATCCGGCACAGCGCATGGATGACTACCTTTGTGGATGTGGTGGTGACAGGGCTAATCTCCAATCATTTGGAATAAGAGTCCACGGTGACTAGGAAGATCAGTCCTTGAAAGGGGCCAGTGAAATCAATGTGCAGCCGGGACCACGGCTTGTGGGTGGACTCCCAGGACTGAGTGGGTGCGTTTGGCGGGTTCGGATGGACCACCTGGCAAGTCTGGCACCTCCGCACCCAGGACTCGATCTCAGCATCAATTCCTGGCCCAGGGCCTTCATCCGGACTATTCCCGTGTGGGCTTCGTAGAGCGTGGTGAGGACGCGTTGTCTTAGGGCATTGGGAATGACCACCTTATCCCCCCACAGGAGGCACCCCTTGTAGGCAGACAGTTTGTCCTTGTGGATGGTGAATGCTGTGAACTCTGGACCCATGGAGGCTGCAGGCCACCCCCTCACCACCCAGCCCAAAACATGGGAGATGATAGGGTCGCGGGCTGAGCGGCTGGTGACATCAGCCGCCTGCAGGGGCAGTTTGGGGAGGGCTTCTAGCAGGATGATCCCATGAGTGGGGGCCGGGTCAGCGTCCATGGACGGGAGCAGCAGCCGGCTGAGGGCATTGACATGTCCCATCGCTTTCCCTGGGCGATGTTCCAAGCAGTAGTTGTAACCCACCAGAAAGAGGGACCAGTGGAGGACTCAGGGGGAAAGCACCTGGGGGGGGGGTCTGCTTGTCAGCTGCAAAGAGTTGGAGAAGCGGCCTGTGGTCCGTTACAATAGTGAAGGTCTGCCCGTACAAAAAGTTGTGAAACTTTTTGACCCCTGCGACTATCGCCTGGCCCTCCCGGGCGATCTGGCTGTAATTCCGCTCAGCGGCCAACAAGGTCTGGGAGTAGTAGGCCACCGGAACCTCGCGGCTGTCAGGGAGTAGGTGGCCCAAAACTGCGCCCATGCCGTAAGGGGAGGCATCACAGGTGAGAATCACTGGCAGGGACTCGTCAAAATGTGCCAGCACCTTAGAAATCAGGAGCGCCTTGACCTGCTGGAACGCTGCGGACTCCTGGGGGCCACAGGACCATGCGCCGATTTGTCCAAGAGCCTATGCAGTGGCTCCGCTACCGCCACCTTGTGGGGGAGGGGTGGGGCCCCTGGGCAGGGCCAACCCTCCTGCCCTGCCTGTGGTCTGGGAGCCACCCTCTCAGCGGGTGGCTGCGTCTCCTGGGCCTACCCTCCTGCTGCAATCAAAGTACTCTCTGGGCAGGGCCAACCCTCCCACCCTGCCTGGAAACCACCTGCACAGTTGCAGATGGTTAAGTGTCTCCAGACTGACCAAGAAGCTGTTAATGTGACTACTGACAAGGGCCAACCCTCCCACCCTGCCCGGGGTCTGGGACCCACCTGCATTGTTCCAACAAACAAACAAAAACTGAATTGCAACACAGAGGAACCTGGGACAAGGCAAAGCCCCCTGGCCCCTCAGCTAACTAAGCTATTCCACACCACACCCAACAGCAAAGTTCTTTCACACAAGTACACCCTCTCCATCCAAAACCCCAACAAATGAGCGTGCACCCATCCTAAACTTATATAGATCGTCCCCTCCTATTGTGACAAATGGGACGGGAACTCATAAGAACATAAGAGATGCCAATGTTGGATCAGGGAAAGGCCCATCCAGTCCAACACTCTGTATCACACAGTGGCCAAAAATACCAGGTGCCATCAGGAGGTCCACCAGTGGGGCCAGAACATTAGAAGCCCTCCCACTGTTGACCCCCCCCAACCACCAAGAAGACAGAGCATCACTTGCCCCAGAGCCCCTATCGGTAGTGGTGGTCTGCGGACATAACACCCCTTCCCCCATAGTTCCTTTGCTCCATATGCTTATCTAATTCCCTTTTGAAGCCGTCCATGCTTGTAGCCGCCACCACTTCCTGTGGCAGTGAACTCTGTTATTGACAGGCAGCCTAGCATTTTTGAACCAGAGTTTCTGGGTGGTTTCGTTTTTTGAGCTGCTCCAAGCTGCATCCAATTCTTTGGAGACCATGTGCGTACTGAACGTCACCTCCAGAGACCTGAGTCACCTCCGGAGCCTCCCAAAATTTCACCTGAGTTTTGGCTCATCACATGGTTGATGCGCATCCCTACTTAATAACAACTTGAGAACAGCCACAGTTTATATAGTTTAATTTGCTTTGAGTTACTTGTAGCCTTACAAACGTTACAATAGTTTCATTTGAATATAAATTGACACCTTTATTATTTTCTGGCAGCCTCACTGAATGGGAATAGTAGAAGACAGTTTACTGACATTATGGTTTTAAATGTCCCACTCTGATCCAGTAACCTATTTCTGAAAAATCGAGTTAGGTGAAATAGCTAAAATGTAGCTGACTTGATTCCAGTGATTAATGGGCTGTGGAAAAGCCCCTATGTGGAGGAGAGGGGGAGCCTCCGTTGCCCAAATTTTATAGCTGTGCTGTATGTGACAGAATCTGCCTAATAATTAGTGACCATATAGCAGCAAAGCATCTCAAGTAAAGGTATTTTATACTGCTTATTCCAAAATTTATAGTATTTTTGTGTCTTGAACCTAATGCTGGTATGAATAAATATGCATGTTGCCTTGCAGGGTATTTTCTACTTTTTCTACTCATATTGCAAAAGGCATTGTCTAAGTAAAGGAAGACTATGTTTCTTCTTATGAATAAAAACTTCTTTCTTTTTTCATGGAGTGAAATGTAAGATGGGGAGTGCGAAGTACACACAACACTACAGACATAACACCCGGTCTCACAGAACACAGATAAATGATAAGAAGATAATCATGCATGACTAGTAGTGTGGTGCTTAGAACCCAGTCTCTGGGGTTGCAATCATGGTTTTGAAAAACTACACTGTATAAGGCTTTCATTATATTCTATGGAATTTTGGTTTTTTTCTTCTTTCCGAAATAAGGAGCATCACTTTTTATAGGCAATACCTGGCTAAGACTGACATAATTGGTATTCAGTGTCCTCCCTTCTTGGTTTCTTCAGTGCACTGTATCAAAAGCATGGTAGAGAGACCACACTTTCAAATGCAAAAGTAACAGTGAAAAGACAAACATAGTGCTGCGTGTTCATTTTACTAAATGTGTGTGCTGCCTTTCCATTATATGAATATCTAAGGCATGAAAGACTTTGACTATAGTGTCTGGACTTTTAAGGGATGTATTTTTATTAATAACTTGCATCTAACACTTTCTGGAATAAAATGTATATCTATAAATGGTATACATGGTTTTCAGGTAGTTATACGTTATTTAATTATCTGTTACTAAGTGACTTTCTGTAGCCAAAGAATGAAGTTCTGTGTAGTAATTCCAAATAATGTTGTAAAATTGGGATCCCAAGTCCCCCCAGGGGACAGGGAAACCCCCGCCCCAGAGGCCCGTTCCCCGGTGGCGCCGGATCGGGCCCCGGGGGGGGGACTCCACCCCCACGTGCGCGTCACCCATAAGTGACAGGAGGACGCCGGGCACGCTGGGGGAGGGGCCACGGCCATCCAAGGGAAAACTCTATGGTTTTCCCTTGTATGGCCGTGCCCCCCCCCCCGCGGTCCCGGCGCCCCCCCGTCACTTCCGGGTGACATGTGTGCGGCGCGCGAGCGCACCAGACGCCGGCCGGGAGCTCCCCGCTCCCGGCAAAGATCAACTTGGCAACCCTATTGTAAAAGCAGTGGAATATTTCCTTCCCTCCATCTCCCCTAGGAAAGTATGGTTTGTGGTTAGATATGCAATATGAGCTATTTCAGTGTACAGGGAGAGTAACAGGACAAATAGAAATAGTTGTCTTGTTATTCTCCATGCACACAGGAACTCAGATCAGCTTTAAAAATTGTAGCCAATCAATATGCATCTATTAAATTCTGTGTATGATCATAGCTTCAAAAGAGGAGGTAGAGAATTTCTCTAACATGTGAATGCCAAAGAAAATGTTACGTGGAAGTGGACGATAATGAGGTTAGATGGTTGCATTAGGAGTATCAAAATATAATGGTGCTATGTGAAACATCTGTTGTGACATGTCCCATAAAATATAGTTGCATTAAAAATATTCATTACCAACTGAGAATCAGCTATGAAGTTTTACTCTTACAATTATTTCTAATTTTATTACCTGTTGCCCTAATGAAAAGCATGGCTTCCAAAAGCTTTGCACCAGTGTTCAATATGTGTACAAGTTATAAAGTAATTGTTTTGTATTAGACAATTAGGCTAGGTGGCTTAATAGAATCTGTAGTCATCTTTCTGAAACTTACCTAATTGTCAGTGACAGAAGGTAGGTGATAATAATTAATGTGCAGTTTAATTTTTATGCTGTGTACTTCATTGTTAATGAATATTTGTACTTCACCTTTAGGTGTTAATTTATCTTCTCTGCTTTGAAGAAATTAGAGGGCATTTTAAAGTTGAAGAATACTGAAAGACTGTAAAACTTTCCCACATCCATTTTAAAGAACAGCATGAATATGTTCAATAAAATGTTTTGGGATTTGAATTTTGTATTTAATAGTATCAATGATTCCAACCATTCCTGATACACATATTTAAGCCCAGAACTGGATCCAATCACTGAGAACAATTGCAAGGGTTTTTACTTAAGAGTCTGTTCATTCTACATACAGCTCCCATTTTATAGGAATACATGGAGCCACTGGCAGCTAAGGAGGAGGAGGAGGAGATTGGATTTATACCCCGCCCTTCACTACCCAAAGGAGTCTCAGAGCGGCTTACAAACTCCATTCCATTCCCCTCCCCACAACAGACACCCTGTGAGGTAGGTGGGGCTGAGAGAGCTCATGACAGAAACTGCTCTTTTTCAAGGACAGCTCTTGTCAGAACTATGGCTTGCCCAAGGTCATCCAGCAGGTACAAGGGCAGGAGTGGGGAATCAAATCTGATTCTCCCAGATTAGAGTCTGCGCACTTAACAACTACACCAAACTAAGTTTGCCAACTGCAGGTTGGGAATTTCTGGAGATTTTAGGGGGAGACTGGAGAGGGCCAGGACCTCAGTGAGGTATAATGCCATAGAGTCTATCTCCAAAGTTGTTATTTCCTCCAGGGGAACTCATCTCTCAAATGTGAAGATCAGTTATAATTCTGGGAGATCTTCAGGCCCCACTTGGAGGTTGGCATTGGCAACCCTGCCAGAATCTCACATAGATATGGCAATTTTATTAATTGGTTGTGTCCATGTATGGCCTGGAAACTTTGTTCCACGCCATTACATAGTACAGAACATAGATGGTATTGCATCCAGTATACTGTGGCTCCAGGCGCAGTGGAGAGCTTCCTGAGGTAGCAAAAATCCCTCCAGGGATGGATTCCTTATGCCCGTTCTGAGAACTGCCACCACAACTTCCATTTGGAAGTGGGGAAAGGTTTATATTTGAAACATGCCTTTTATGCTTATGACATGTTGCAGAGATACAAGAACAAAAGCATGGTTTAGCACCAGTGTTCCCTCTAAGGTGAGTTAGTGTGAGCTAGCTCACAGTTTTTTAGCCTCCAGCTCACAGATTTTTGTCTTCGCTCAGGAAGGAAGGCTCCATACCAAACTAATTTACGCAGTAACCAAATCGCTTGCTCACAACTTTAATGCCAGGAGCTCACAAAGTAGCATTTTTGCTCACAAGACTCCACAGCTTAGAGAGAACATTGTAATTAGCACGTCTGTGTAACACCCCTGGAAAAAGATTCTGTAGTAGAAAGAAACAGTCCTACAACTTGTTGGAGGCAATTTTTTGACACTGATCATCTTCATTGTCTATGTGGGATCCTTTTTCAACAGGAGAACATTGCATTATCGGTACTTTAAAGGGCATTGATTTTTAAGGACCCAATCCTTCTCAGTTGTGTTTCTGTGCCATTAGTTCAGCTTTCCTTGTTTAGTGTAAAGCAATTACATCTCTCTCTCTCTCTGTGTCTGCCAGATGTGAGAGGGGATGAAAGAAATGTATTATGTTGTTGTGACAGGTTTTGGCAGGAACAGTGTGTTTTATTATTTAAAATATATATTCTTAAAGACTTAGAAAAAGACAAAGATACGGAGTGCTGCTGTTGCTGTGTGTGTGTATGTGTGTGAGCAAGTGAGAGAGATGAGAGAGCCTGTGTAGAACTTTGCCTTTCATTCTCTGCATAGTACTTGTTATCTAGTGTAAAAATAATCTAGTGTTGATTGTTTCCTTCCACTGCAGTTATTCATTCGAGTCAAACATGCTAATCATCCCTGGTAGATACAAGAAAAGAACTAGCCATCTGTGGAGTGCCATCTGCCAACAAGTTTCTTTCTTTCTCTCTTTAAAAAATTGGAAAGCAAAATTATGTTGGTCAGGCTGCTTCATATCTGCTTAAAAATCTTAGGGTTTTACTTATGACTTCAAAATATTGTGGTCATATTCAAGGAAGAATTGCATTGCAGTCAATTATATTGTACAGTCACCTCCTGGACTGACTGAAATTGACTAATGAATAACCAAGTGACAAAACTGAAGCTGTAAACTAAGAAGACAAATGGCCTATGCAGATTTACTAACTCCTCTTTGTATAAGCCAACATGCACAATGCTATGATAACTTATTAAAAGGCAAAAGATTTATACAATCTGAAGAGAAACCAGAGTATTGATGGAACTTTGTTTAGATACCAGTGGCTTGTCTTTCTCTGTTTCTTAATTTTTTGTCTTTATTGCTTACCAGTTTTTAAAGTATTTCTTAATAGTCTTATTCATTGGACTTTATTGATCCTGATCCTTAACAGGAAAGTGCTTGACTGCTTGAATTTACATATAATGGACAAACAGTACTGCTATATGCTGATCATTTCAGTGAAAAATATACAGATCACCTGGTTCTCTGGTTTTTAATACATCAAGAGAGATTATATTGTTATGGCTGCTGCCAAAATAGCAGCCATGTTTCCAGTTTCTTCACAACATCTGGCACAACCTAACTGGGCTGTGATCTCATGATGCTGTGTGTTCCTTCAGTTCCTGTCAGTGACAGCCAACGATGTGTCCTTGGAGTAGACAAGCATACAACAAGATGAAAGCAGAGCACAAGTCAATTGTACCAGATGTGTATAGAAATGGGGGAAACTGTATACATAGCTGCCATGCTTGGTGACAGCCACATGTTATTTTATAAGATCTGCCGGTTTCTGCCTCTGAGACATTTGTTAAGATGTCTTTTATACCCCATCCTTCACTACTCGAAGGAGTCTCAGAGTGGTTTACAATCACCTTCCCTTCCTCTCCCTACAACAGACACCCTGTGAAGTAGGTGGGGCTCAGAGAATTGTGACTGACCCACGGTCACCCAGCTGGCTGTGTGGAGGAGTGAGGATTCAAACTTGGTTCTCCAGACCAGAGTTCTGCCACTGTTAACCACTACACCAAACTGGCTCTTAAGAGAATGGTTTATAGAGTACCTATGACAGCACAGCAAGGGCTGCCTGAAGTAACAACACTGAAACAATTCAAAGTGAAATGGATTTGTGTGGCACAAAAAGTGCAGTTACCTGTACCATGTAGGGATGCTTCCCAATTTTCCAGTGGTGTGTTGTGAAACTGAAGCACAGTTAAGAAAGTTACCCGATGTTGTCCAGGGAGTGCACAGATTCTTTGCCCAGATTTGAAGGGCCCCAATTTTCAGTTTGACAACAAGGCTGTAAATTTAGGATGTGTGTATGTTTTCCCTTAATCCTAAAAACATCATTGGTACCATAACACTAACTTCTGCACTGAAGTACCTCTAAATACAAGGTAACAAATTTTAATTATGCCTAGATACCATCTAGCTTGTACTTTCATGTTTCCCTCAATCTTTCATCTTGAATTAGTGCATTTGTTCTTTTCTACATTCGTCATTCAGATACACTTTATTATTTTAGGTTTCTTGAACATTCATTATACTTCAGGGTAGGCAGCAACTAGATTGATGTGAGCAGTAGAATAGAATTCTATTAGTATAGTAATTTTCAACGATGAAAATTTCAAATTTATATAGTGCTAGAGTATTCAAAGCACTTCACATAGTTTAGCACAGTAACATGTGTGCTAAATAGTGTAAAAATGCTTACATATTAATTAGTACAAGTATTGCTTATTGGTAGGAATTGCTTTGAGTTTCTATTAATCATTCTTAAAATGTTGCAATGTATAAAGAAATTCGGGACATTAAAGCTTTGTAATTCCATGAATTAGTATACCTAACAAAAATACTTAGTTTCCAAAAGAACAATGTTTTAAACATTTTATTCAGTCTTCAAGGCTGGAAATTGTTGAGCAGTTTGGCAGTGAGTGAACTTTAAGATCATAAGAACATAAGAAGACCCCTGCTGGATCAGACTAGTGGTCCATCTTGTGCAGCATCCTGTCTCACACAGTGGCCAACTCTGGAGGTCCAATAACAGGGCATAGAGGCTGAGGCCTTCTCCTGATGTTGTCTCCTGGCACTGGTATTCAGTGGTTTATTTTATTTATTTATTTATTTACCCCGCCCTCCCAGCAAGGCCAGCTCAGAGCAGCTTACAACACAATATAAAACAATACGATATAATAATACAATATACCATATAAAATCCAATCAACAGAACCTTAGAACCATAACTATACAGCTTATTAAAGTGCTAGCATTTGATTCCTCAATGTACAATCCGCTTCTTAATCTCAATCAGATGTCCCAGGCACTCGGATCAGGCTATACTTGGAGGGACCCAGGGGGTCGGGCTTACTCTCCATAACTGTCAGCTGTCAGTGGTGGCAGTGGTGGCAGTGGTGGCGGCGGCTCCAAAAGCCTGGTAGAAGAGCTCTGTTTTACAGGCCCTGCAGGACCTGTTACAGTTCCGCAGGGCCCTGATCTCCTCTGGAAGCTCATTCCACCAGAATGGAGCCACCACCGAGAAAGCCCTAGCCCTTGTTGTCACTAGCCTGGCCTCCTTGATGGTCGGGAGGACCAGCCGGTTCTGGGTACCCGATCACAGTGCTCTCTGGGGAACATATGGGGAAAGGCAGTTCCTCAGGTATGCAGGTCCCTGGCCATAAAGGGTTTGAAAGGTAATAACCAGCACCTTGAACTGAATCCGGTATGCTATAGGCAGCCAGTGCAGTTCTTTTACGGTGGGCTGGATGTGTTCCCGCGCAGGACGATACAACAGCCTCGCCGCCACATTCTGCACTAGCTGCAGCTTCCAGATCTGGGACAAGGGCAGCCCCATGTAGAGGGCATTACAGTAATCCAGTCTTGAGGTGACCATCGCGTGGATCACTGTTGCCAGGTCGTTGTGTTCGAGGATGGGAACCAACTGCCTAATCAGCCTGAGATGGTAAAAGGCCGACTTGGTAGTGGCTGCTACCTGGGCCTTCATTGTTAAGGAGACATCTAGGAGCACTCCCAAACTCCTAACCTCCTGCACTGGCACCAGTAGTGTCCCATCGAAGGCCAGGAGTGGGATCTCTACCCCCGGACTGCCCCGGTTCAGACACAGGACCTCCGTTTTCATCATATTCAATTTCAGCCAGCTCAGCCTAAGCCAATCAGCCACAGTCAAGATCTTCCGGTTTCGAGTTGGACTCACTGCCCAACAGCGGATAGAGCTGGGTGTCATCTGCACACTGGTGACAACCCAGCCCATGCCTCCGGGCAATCTGGGCAAGAGGGAGCATTGGGGATAACAGTGCCCCTTGTGGCATTCCACATTCAAGTGGGTGCCTTCGGGACAGTTGTCCCCCGACCTTGGAGAAAGGAAACAAGCCACTGCAAGGCCAGTTCCGAACTCCAATGTCGGCGAGGGAGCAGATCAGTAGCTGATGGTTGACAGTGTTGAACGCAGCCGAGAGGTCTAACAGCAACAGCACTGCCATTCTGCCTCGATCCAGGTGCCTCCAGAGGTCATCCATGAGGGCGACCAGTGCCGTCTCTGTCCCATGACCTGGGCAGAAACTGGACTGGAAGGGGTCTAATATGGAAGCGTCATCCAGGAAGCCCTGTAACTGAATTCCCACCGCCCTCTCTAATATCTTGCCCAAATAGGTCAAATAGGAAACTGGCTGATAGTTGGCCAATTTGGCTGGATCCAATGATGTTGTTATGCCAACTCCTCCAGGAAACTTCCTTAAGTGCCTCCGGGAACAGCCCCTCAACAAGGGATTTGTTGATTATCTCCCACAGTACACCTCGAGTCCCCTCGTGGCCGGCTTTAATTAGCCACGAAGGGCATGGATCAAGGGAGCACATGGTAGGGCGTACAGTTAGGAGCAATTTGTCGACTTCCTCAAGACTGAATGGTCTGAAATAGTCCATAATATGACAAGGAGACATGCATGGAGCCTCGAGTTCTTTCACTGTATCAACTGTAGCGGGGAGGTCACGGCGGAGCTACAAGATTTTATCCGCAAAGCAGCTCGCAAAAGCCTCGCAGCCAATATCCAATTCCCTACAGTTTAGTCTGTTTTGAGTCAGAGCAGTAATTGACCGAATTGTTCTAAACAATTGGGCTGGGTGTGAGCTTGTGGACGCAATCTTGGCCATATAATACTGTCTTTTAACGACGTTGACTGCCATCTCATGGGATCTCATAAACGTCCTATAAGATGCTCTTGTAGCTTCGTTGCGAACGCGCCACCACTGCCTCTCCAGCCGTCTTAGCTCCCACTTCACTAGCCTCAACTCCTGGGTAAACCAGAGGAGTTTACTGCCTCTGAACGTGGAGGTTCCCTTTGATCACCATGGCTAGTAGCCACTGATAGACTGACCTGTCCACCATGAATCTGTCTAATCCCCTTTTAAGGCTGTCGATGCCAGTGGCCATCACCACATCCTCTGGCAGCGAATTCAACGTTCTAATCATTCACTGTGTAAAGATGTACTTCCTTTTGTTCATCCTTAATCTACTGCTATCAGCTTCATCAGGTGCCCCTGAGTTCTCATATTTTGGGAGAGGGAGAAAAATTTCTCTTTGTAAACTCTTTCCACCCCATACATAATTTTATAAATCTCTATCATGCCCCCCCCCCCGCTATCTCTTTTCTAAACTGAAAAGTCCTGGATTCCTCATAGGGAAGGTGCTTTCCTCATGAGGAAGGTGCTCCAATCCCCTAATCATTTTGGTTGCCCTCTTCTGTACTTTTCCCAGCTGATGAAAAGGACACTGCAGACAGCTTTCCAAAAGAGACTGTACCATAGATCTATAGATCTATAGAAGGGTATTATAATATCAGCTGTTTTATTTTCAGTCCCTTTCCTTATAATGCCCAATAGGGGTGTGCATTTGGCATAAACTGAGCCAAAAAAATACTAGAAAAATAACGGTGTTTTTTGGGGGGGTATTATTTAAGCCAAATACAGATCAGAGAATCAGCTACCAGTATAGCTGAGCCCAAATAAAAGTTGAATTTTGGCCCTTCTTGGCAACTAACCCCCTCACCCTCTCTCTTTCTATATGTAATGGTTGAGGAAATTCCTTTTCACTGTATCTGAAGAAGTGTGCTTGCATACAAAAGCTTATACCTTGAATAAAACTTTGTTGGTCCTAAAGGTGCTACTGGACTCAAACTTTGTTCAATTTCTAATCCATAAGAGAACCTGTCCTCTTATTCCATGACTGTTGTGTTTACTCAGGAGTCTTTGTTACCTTGTCAAAAGCCTTTCAAAACTTCAAGTATATAATGTCTACTAAGTCACTGTTATCTACATGCTTGTTCACTTTCTCAAAGTACTCCACAAGATTGGTGAGGCAGGATTTCCCTTTGCAGAAGCCAGATCAAATTTTCCTCAGCAGGCTTTATTCTTCTATGTGCCTAATAATTCTCTCTTTGGTTACAGTTTCTACTAATTTGCCTAGGAGAGATGTTAGGCTAACTGGCCTGTAATTTCCTGGTTCCCCTCTCAACCTCTTTTTGAAAATTGGTGTAACATTTGCTAGTCTCCAGTCTTTTGGTACAGCAGCTGAATTTAGCGATAGGTTACATATATGGGTTAGTAGATCAGCAGTCACATCTGAATTCCCTAAGAACTCTTGGGTGCATGCCATCAGGACCTGGAGATTTACTGGTTTTTAATTTCCCTGATAGATCTCACCACCTCAGTTTTCAGACTCCTTTCTTGAAAACAGTGGCCCTGGCATGTGTCCATACCCTACACTTTCTGCAATGAACGCAGAAGCAACAAAATTCAGCTTCAGTATCTGGCCTTCCAGGGAACAGTCCGGGTTGATTTCTTTTAGGATTGACTGATTTGATCTCCTTGCATTCCAGGGGACTCTCAAGAGTCTTCTCCAGCACCATAATTCAAAAGAATCTATTCTTCGGCACTCGGCCTTCCTTATAGTCCAACTCTTGCAGCCATACAGTACTATTGGGAATACCATTGCTTTGACCATACAGACCTCTCTTGGCAGTGTGATGTCTCTACTTTTTATTATGCTGTCAAGGTTTGCCATCGCTTTCCTCTCAAGGAGCAGGTGTCTTTTAATTTCATGGCTGCAGTCACCAGCTGCAGTGATATTGGATCCCAGGAACGTGAAGTTTGTCACTGCTTCCACGACTTCTCCTTCTATTTGCCAAGGAGTGATGGGGCCGGATGCCATGATCTTAGTATTTTTGATGTTGTGTTTCAAGCCAACCTTTGCACTCTCCTCTTTCACCCTCAGCAAGAGACTCTTGAGGTCCTCTTCACTTTCTGCCATTAGAGTGGTATCGTCTGCATATCTGAGGTTGTTGATGTTTTTCCCAGCAATCTTAATTCCGGCTTCTGAAGTCAACGGTAAATAAAGAGGTTT
>NW_015172010.1:773665-798706 GCF_001447785.1 Gekko japonicus
AGAAGCAACAAAATTCAGCTTCAGTATCTGGCCTTCCAGGGAACAGTCCGGGTTGATTTCTTTTAGGATTGACTGATTTGATCTCCTTGCATTCCAGGGGACTCTCAAGAGTCTTCTCCAGCACCATAATTCAAAAGAATCTATTCTTCGGCACTCGGCCTTCCTTATAGTCCAACTCTTGCAGCCATACAGTACTATTGGGAATACCATTGCTTTGACCATACAGACCTCTCTTGGCAGTGTGATGTCTCTACTTTTTATTATGCTGTCAAGGTTTGCCATCGCTTTCCTCTCAAGGAGCAGGTGTCTTTTAATTTCATGGCTGCAGTCACCAGCTGCAGTGATATTGGATCCCAGGAACGTGAAGTTTGTCACTGCTTCCACGACTTCTCCTTCTATTTGCCAAGGAGTGATGGGGCCGGATGCCATGATCTTAGTATTTTTGATGTCCTGTTTCAAGCCAACCTTTGCACTCTCCTCTTTCACCCTCAGCAAGAGACTCTTGAGGTCCTCTTCACTTTCTGCCATTAGAGTGGTATCGTCTGCATATCTGAGGTTGTTGATGTTTTTCCCAGCAATCTTAATTCCGGCTTCTGAAGTCAACGGTAAATAAAGAGGTTTTTCCTTTAAGCAGTTCCCTATTGTCTTGCTGCAGATTTGGTCTGCAGGGTGGATTGGCAATGAAACAAAGATCCAAGAGCCGAGATGGTGAGGATCACAGAAAACTCACTAGATCTAGCTAGAAGCAAGGAATTTGTAGTGTTATGCCAGCACAAACCTGAAACAGACTGAGGGCTAGTAGTTCTGCTGGAAGTATGAGTCTTCGGGTTTCAATTCCTTGGATAAATTGCTTGGGAATAAAGGCTTTATTCGATTTCAGATGTTTACACTCCAGAGGAGCTGGAAGGGCTCTTTCTACCCCTTTCACTGAGGGAACATAAATAAACATCATCTGGGCTGCTGATGTCTTCAAGCGCTTGGTGTCAGAGAATGAGGATTTTAAAAAAATTAACTTATATATAACATATCCATGCCACTTTTTCTCAAACAGGATCCACAAGGTGGTGAACATCTAAACTTTTAAAACATTAAAGGCAGCATTTAGAATGTGTGTATACTGCTTAAACAATTAAATAAAAACATATAGCCATATAAACAAAACACACCCAGGGAGCAGGGCCGATAAGAATCTTAAAGTTTGGCGAAGCAGGACTTCATTTACCAGAAGTCATGCTTATTCATCTCTAACAGGATTTATTCTTCTGTGTGTTTTATTCTTCTGGCTTGAATAACACTTTCTACCAATATATCCAGTGTTCTGATCACAGCCGTCTGGTGACGCCAGACTTACCTCCTTCCCCAACAGAGCCCATTTAGGTAGTCAAGGGCTGCTTCCACATTGAGAGGGTGCTCCTGAAACCTCATCAAGTTCAGCAGCAAAGAGCAGGAGTCCCATATCCCTGCCGATCAGCTAGGCTGATGAATGGGCTGTCAAACCCTTCAAGGCCTCAGTGTGGCAAGCGGGGTGTGTGTGTGTTGTCCTGGTTAGGAGGGGGCACACTCAAGGTGGGGAAGGAACTGACTACATCTCAGGTGACTGTGGGTGGTTTGGACCTCTCATGAGGGCAGGGATCCTTGCAAGAGGCCATGTCCATTGACCAGGCCTATGAGAGGCAGGAAGGGGCACGGTAGGAAGTGTTGCCCTGTGAGGCCCCTATTGCGCCTCTCTGAACTCATAAGTTATGAAAACCTGATCTGTGCTAGTTGTGTGCAAAAGGGACTGAACTGTAAGGTGACTCGAAGTGATGCCAGCCACAGAAACACACCCAGAAGAAGGAAGCCTTCCTGTGCGATGCTGTGCCTGTGGTTCCTGTATGTCACCTGCAATAGGATGGACAAGTTCCCTAGCCATGTATAGCACTAAGAAGCCAGGCTGCTGCCATGCCAGGCCAGAAGATAGGGGACCCAAACTCCATGAAGAATCCCCTTGCTCTGCACGTAGGCAACATGTTTTTCCCCACCTAATAATACATCACCTAGTCGAAACCACAGTCATGAGACAACAAGGGAACAATGGCTCTGGCCAGCACATCAGGTGCCATTGTCCAGACTAGTTTTTTATTAGGTCTAACATTGCTCACTCTCCAGACCTTCAACCCCAGCACCAGTCAGCATATTTTTGGGGACGGACTAACTGGAGGTGTGCCAAGAGTGGTGACCAAGCTTAGCCCACTCCTCAACCTCCTAATCAAAGAGAGGGCCCAACACCAGCTCTCTCTCTCTTGCTTACTTGCACTCTTGCTGTTTTACCTGACCCCTTCCTATCCTAAGCTTCTGACTCATGGATGCGCAGCCAGTGTCTCATTGTGCGCCTGCCAGCTCAGGACACAACCCTTTCCCCGGCATCCCACAGCCCTCCTTCTTTTCCTGAGATTCGCTCCATCCAACTCCGGACAGGTAGAGTATCTCCCATCATCGAAATATCCTGCTAATGCGAATGTGCTATTCTCTTCTACCTATATTTCCTAGATGCTGTGTAATTGTGTGTGCGCTTGTGTTATTGTATATTTGAAATATCGTCAGTAAACAACCCATTTTATACTGACATCAGTCTCAGCGTCTATTTGGTGTGTCTGGAGGAAGCACAACCCCTGTATACACAGATGCTTGCCCTTGCAGTCGCGTATTGCCTGATTTAAGATCATAACTCCCCATATTTAATAACGATTTAGGGCAATTTGGCTAACAGAAGCCAGGTCAAAGAGGAAGAGGTGGGACACCTCTTGGTAGCAGCAGAGGTACACATAAAGGAGGAGGCAACCCCTCCTCTCTTTTTCTGAGGCCCAGGAAGCCTCTGATGAAGGAGGGGCAGTGGGTCATTGGTAGACTATCTTCTTTGCATGCAGTACATCCCAGGTTCTATCCATGGCATCTTCAGCTAAAAGATTCAGGTAGTAAATTATATGAAATACTTCTACCTAAGACCCTGGAGAGCCTTTGACAGTCTGGGTGGACATTACTAACTTTGATGGGCTAATTGTCTGACAAAGTATGAGACAGGTTCATATGTACTTCCTGGGAAACTGAGAGTGTGACTGGTGGGGTGGCTGGGGAAGACCCTACCCACCACCAGATGAGGCAGCACCTCACACCCAGGACAGATGTAAAGCTAAGTAGTCTGCAGCTTCCTAGCTCCCCAGATCCCTTTTCAAAAATCAGTGTGATATTGGCTGTTTTCCAATCTTCCAGTAAAAAGGCTGATGTAGTGGTTTGGTGTGGTTAAGTGTGCGGACTCTAATCTGGGAGAACCGGGTTTGATTCCCCACTCCTCCACTTGCACCTGCTGATGTGACCTTGGGTCAGTCACAAGCTCTGGCACAGCTGTCCTTGAAAAAGAGCAGTTTGTGTCAGAGTTCTCTCAGCCCCACCCACCTCACAGGGTGTCTGTTGTGAGGAAGGGAAGAGAAAGGAGTTTGTAAACCGCTCTGAGACTCCAAGTGAAGGGCGGGGTATAAATCCAATCTCTTCTTCTCTCTTCAATCTCTTCTTAATTAGAAATTGCATATTTGTTAGAAGATCACCAATTTCATTTTTGAGTTATTTAAGAACTTTAGGTGTATAGTGTCTGGACCCAGTAATTTCTTAATTTTTTTATTTGTTAATTAGTTTTAAAACTGCTCTTTTTTTTAGCTCCCATTTGATTCAATTCTTCTCTCATTCTCCCTGAAAAATATAGTTTTGCCCAACAATTTCTGCAGTAGGAATGCCACTGTCCAGGTGGGACATGGGGATCCCCTGGAATTACAGCTCATCTCCAGTTCCCCTGGAGAAAATGGATGCTTTGAAGGACATTGGTCCCTGTGCAGTCCCACACTTAGTCCCACACTTGGGTTTTGGGCCTGCCCACAAACCTGACCTCGGAGATCTAAAAAAGCTAACCTCAGACTTTTTGGTGGGCTTTTTCCTCTGCTCTGGGGAGCAGGCTGCTACTGAGCATACCTGGAGCTGAGGAGAAAGCCCTGCCCTCGCTCAGTTTCTTCCTTACCATTGCTTCATCCAGACCTCGTTGTGTGTCCTCCTCTCTTCATTACCTCAGACCACCTTCGTTCTTCAGAATTTCTTCTACTCCTCTTCTTCTTATCCTCATTGATTCCCTAAGAAACAAAAAAGGGCTCTTTCTGAGTGTGGACTTTCTCTTTCTTTCACCTCCTGCCCCAACCTGGCAGACTCTAAACAGAAGACCACCCTTTAAAAAAGGTGTCGATGTTGTGAGGCGAAGTTGCTTTCCACAGATGGCCATTCCCTTTGTCTTTTTTGTTTGGGGGAAGGTCACTGGGTCAGCCCCTGCACTCATTGCAGGAACTTCAGTAAACAGGCCACAAAAAATTGTGTGGCTCGTTTGTGAAGTTATCTTGTGGAGGCCTCACTTTGCCCTCAGATGCCTCATTAAACGGCTCAAGCCTTGCCGCCTCCCCCTACAGAGAGCGGAGATTTGGCTATGTCAGCAGCTATTCTTGTTGAAACATAAGTCTGACAAACGAGGGAAACACCCCTTGAAGTCAATGGTTTCGGCTGCTTCTGTAGTGGGAAAGCACAAGTCCAACAAGTTGAAAAAATGTTTATTGGAATCCTCCGAATTCTCCGAATCCTCGAGACTGAAGACTTCAAAGCTGTCTGGTCATGGCATTTCAACGTCTTTGGTACCGTCTTTGACGTCGATGGCAGGACAAGCATGGTGCCAGTTTCATCTATGCCTGAATCTGACATGCTTTTGGCTGCTACAATTCTGCCAAAGGGGAACTTGCCTACTAATGCGCAACCACCACGTGTCATCACCATTCCTTCTTGCTCCCCATTGACCTACAGCCATTGTCCCTCCAACTTTCTGGACTCTGATTCTGTGTATCAAGATCGAACTATATCGGACTGAAGTGACTATTTCCCCAACATTCTGCCTCCGCCATTGCTTTACCATTCTCAAAGTCATTCTCATTGCCCACTTGATTGGCTTCCAAGCAGATCTAGGTCCCCTTCCATTTATTGGGGCCAAGACCACCATCGAACTCATTGTTCATCGGATTTGAGATCTCCTTCTCCACAGACTTGTGAAAGGTGATATTATGCAAATCAGATCCACTCTCATTTGTGTTCTGGCTTCTCCTGTTTCGACCACTGGGCTTCGTTGCATGTTTCTTGACACCGAGACCATACTGTTGAGCACCACCATCCTACTACTGCAACTCCAATTGGCACTTTGGTTCTGACTACTTTTCCTCACCCCTTGAGGACTGCTCCTTTATCTGCTCCAGCAGTCCCTTCATCTTTTCCACAGTCAGATTTTGCTTCTCTCACCCAACCGTTGGATCCTCCCTTGTATATGCCTGACAACCTTACCAAGCCTTGCAATTCTTCATTGGAGTCCTCTGATCACGAATCCGTGCCTTTGGATTCAGAGCATGGGGAACCATTACATACCTCTCTGGACTCTGATGTGGGACACTCGGGCTCTCTTTCACCTTCCAAGGGCCCCGAGTCTTATCTGGAGCTTATAACCCATATGTGTGAGGCTCTCAATATCCCAACTGACCAGTGAGGCTCTTAAGGTCACTGATTTGGTTCATAAATTAGTCCAAACGGAACTTCCACCAGGAGCCTTGTTACCAATGCTCCCTGTTCATTTGGACACTTTGAAAGAGGCCTGGGATAAACCAGCGCCATACTTCCAGCTCCTAAATATTTTGATTCTTTATACAAGATCCAGACAGGTGAAGCAAAGTTTTCTCCCATCTGGCACCAAACTCTTGGATAGAGCAGTCAGCATCTAAGTCTAAGCAAGTTTGTCATCCTGCTCCCCCAGATTGAGAGGGATGCAAAATTGACACTTTGGGTCAGAAGTTGTACTCCCCTACTACAGCACTCAGCAAGCTTCATAATTATCTGGCTTATTTCTCTGCTTATGCCTTTCACCTGGCTAACCAGTTAACCCCACTTCTACCAGAACTGTCTGAGCCCTCTCAAAAGGTGGCTGCCTCTGTGGTTTGTGAGATGTCTCTGCTATCTTGACAACAAATCAGTTCCATTCGGCATGCTGTCTCCTGCTCCTCCACGGCTATGGCAACCTCAATTGCTCTCCGCTGTCATGCATGGCTTCGGACTATGTCCCTCCAGAATGATGTGAAATCAAAAGGTCTTTGGCTTCCGGTCTATGGCGACATGCAGGCAGATGCATCTCCCAGATGTCCCGGGGATGCAAACTGCACACCAGCGTGTAGGAGGGGGTGCGACAGGTTGCGACCCCCCCCGGAACCTTGGTAAAAGGCTCCTAGCCAGGGGCCTTTTGAGGGGCGACCTCTTTGACAGCGCGATCCTGGAGAATTGAGGCACTCCTCCACCCCAAAGGTCCTGCCGCTGAGTGACCATATGGTACGAGTGCTGCTGACTGGGACAAGCGTTGGAGATCAGGTGAAAAACCCTCCGATGTCAAGCGAGGCTGGTTGGCCAACAGTGAACTGTGAGTCAGGTTGAAGTCAGCATGAAGATTTAAAAAGAAAGCTGCCCCCTTAAAAAGCAACGGGAAGCGAGCGGGGGAGGGGCCCCTCCCAAACGCAGAAACTAAACCACGAAATAAAGAGGGGGGAGCGGAAAAATAAGCAATTGAAACTGTTTTAAGAGACTTACCACAGCGCAGACAAGCGTTTGGGCGAATTTCAGAGACTTTAGCAACTTTTTGATAAGTAAACAAATCCAAAAAGATGGCGGGGAAGAAACCAGAGAAAGAAAAACTTTTGAAAACGAAAGTGGGTAGTTCTTGAACGGAAGAGATCACTGAGCTCTCAAAAATGTAGGCTGATTCCTTGCGCCCTCTGCTGGATGAGATGACTAGCATTAAATAACAACTGTCAACAATTGGCCAGAGTTTGGCTTGGAACTCCCTTGAAAATCGGGGACAACAACATCAGGATTTTAAAAGACATTCCATTTGACATAAGACAGAAGAGAAAGAATTACAAATAACTAATCCTTTTTCTACAAACAAATGGCATCAGTTACAGATGGTTAATCCCAGAATGCATCATTTTCAAACTTCACAATAAAAAAGAAAAGATTGACTCTGTTCTTAAGGCACATGAATTTCTGCAATCACAGCTTGGGGAACCAGCTGAGGATGAGAAGGAAGAAGAAGGAAGCAAATCTGTCGGCGAGTTAGGCTCGGGGTCTTTGGACGAGGACTCACCCTCTGAAAAGGGAGCAGCCGCCCCCAAAAGTTCATACAAATTGAGGATTAGAAAAGAGAAGAATAAATAGTGGCTGAAGGACTCTGATTTGTGCCTGAAAATTCTGAAATATTTTGGGATGCTCAGGGGGTTTCTTTAAGCAGTTAAATGAATAGTGAAGAGATAATTAATCTAGCATAACCGACTATGTTCATTGTTTTATTAGCGTTTTAAAGTAACATTGAGTTAAGATGATGTATTGATCTCCTACTCTTGAGTTTTTAGTTATTAGTGGGTCTTTTTTCTTTCGCCTTAGATGTAGTCCCCCTTCCCATATTTTTGGTTATAGTTTGTAAAAATCAATAAAAAATTCCCCTTAGGGGGACCAAAAAAAAAAGGTGGAAGATCTTCCGTTCAATGGAGAAGGTCTGTTCCATCCTATCACCAGCCAATACCTCTCCACTGTAGATGACAGTCACAAACGGGCTAAGTGCCTGGGGGTCACTCATACTCCTTCTCAGAAGCAGTTCAAACCTTGTTAGTGGACCCCAAAATTTCACCACTGTCAGCAGCCACCGCATTCCTCTGATTCCTAGAAACGAAGGCATTCATACTCTCACTCGACCTTCCAACCTAAGTGTAAAGCTCAGCAACCCAAAAAGTCGGCCACCCAGACCAGTCTCTTTGACTTTGTCCAGCTTCTGGAATTTCCTCTGCCAGCTGCCATCACCCCACCCTTTGGCACTATCCATCTATTTTTGCCTCTTTGGGAAAACATCACCACCAATGTCTGAGTCCTCACCATCATCATAGTGGGATACGTGATAGAATTTCGATGCCCCCTTTTAGATCTCCAAGGTTGGGTTTGTGGGCAGGCACAGGTGACCACTCAAAGATCATCAGTTACAGGTAAGCAACCTGTTTTTCCTATGGTATTGTACCCCACAGAGGTCCCTGTCCTCCCCAGGCTCCATCCTCAAATCTCTAGGAGTTTTCCAACCTTAAGCTAGCAATTCTACCCCCCACCCCCTACTGGTAGCCTGGGAGGACCTTGCAATCCTACTCTGCAATGAAGACAAATAATTCAGCTTCTCTGCAGTCTTCACCTCTATTTATCTTCACAAGAGCTCTGTGAAGTAGGTTAGACTGACTGTGAAACTGGCCCAAGGTCACTAAGGAAGCTGACATGGCTAAGTGGGAATTTGAATTTTGGTTGCCCAGGTCTTACTCTGACACTTTGTTACAATACCACAATAGGTTTCTAATGCTTTTTATGAACTGTTTCTCAAACGCCTTTTTTGCCTGCCTTCCTGCTCTATTTTTACCAGATTTTCTGCTCCTGTAATTTCCCTGTTTGGGTTAGACTTCTATTTTATAAAGGAGACACTTTTATAGTTTTCTTGATTTCACTTGTTAACCCTGCTCTCAGCATTGTTTCTACCCATTCTAGCGAGTGCTATATATTCTTGCTAAGCTTCTATTATTTTGTTCTTAAATTATCTTTAAGCATTCCAAAGTTATCTGACCCTCCGGACTCTTCATTTCTGTTTCCATTTAACTAATCCCCTAAACTGAGAATTTGCCTCTTCTAAAGAACATGGCTGGGTTGGACTCTCCAGGCAACTTACTACTCATGTCTATATCAAATTTGATAGTCCCTGGTCCTGGGTACCACTGTGGATCAAATCCAGGGACTTCTTCCTTCTAGTTGACAAGCTGTTCTAGTGCACAGTCATTTTTAACTTCTAGAAATGTCCTTTCTTTGTCATGATTGGAGCAGACACATGCCGCCTCCCCCCTTCTGTAATTTTCTATATAAATGAGGTAAATAAGTTTCAGTCTTCCCATTGTATCTGAAGAATTGAGCTCTGTCTCACAAAAGCTCATACTGAAATACATGTTATTAGTCTCTAGGTTGCTACTGGGCTACTGTTTTGTTTTGCTACAATAGACTAATACAGCTACCCTACTGGAACCTGTGAGGAAGGGATATTGCCTTCATGCCATGTTGTGTGTAATTTGCTTCTGAGTCAAAAGGAGTGATGCCATTCTAATGATTTCTTGTTGCTTTCCTTGATGCTTTTAATGATTTTTTGCTTCACTGTATTTTTTTCTGTTAATACCAGCTAATCATGTGCTACTTATTTTTTAAATCAAATTAGAGCCTGTAATTATTTTGTTCATAGTTTCCAAGGGATTTGTGCTTAAGGGAATGTTTAAACAGCTGTTTAAAATGCACAATTAAAACCGAGCATTCTAGGATGAGAAAAGTATTTCGACCATTTGGTCTTGCTGCTTCTGGCTGTCATGCACCTGTGCCCAGCATGTGTGTGTTCCATTTTCCAATCAGTATACAGCATGACTGCAAAGGACAGAAAACCATTTACAAAAGTAGAATGAAAACATGGACCAGCTATAGCAGTGGTATGCCAGACTGATGCCGAGTAACTTGTTCATAATTCACTTGTCACAATTCATTAGCTCAATAATCTTTTCCTGTAAAAATATTTAGCAACAAGCTTATGTCCAGAGTATGCTAACACTGGCCATAAAACATTTGCATATTTTCCTCATTTAAAGCATATGGCCGTTTAATGACAGCACTATGCAAGTCTTATGACTTTGCGCTGTCTTTTGATTAACAGTTTCATACACAGTTACACAAATTTACAAACTCTTGAGAGGGCTATCTGCTTAAAAATGTTTAAGAATCATAATTAAATGTGCCTAATTACCCCAAGGTGCTTATATAGGTCCAATGCGAGTGATGATGTCATGGTCAAAAATGGAAGACTGCTCTTTTTAATTTTCCCTAGGAAGGCCTCCCCTGTAATAACAGATGGAAATCACATACATTCTGTCCACCATCCCTTATTTGATTCTGGTCATGGGTCTCACCAAACAACAGACTCTATTTTACTACATACCAGTTTTCCTGGTGACCTTCAGTTTTCAATTCAGCTTCAATTCAGGTCCCTACCTGGCATCCAGAGGGGGTCTAAAGTCCGTGCGCCCCACAGTGACATCACCTGGAAATGATGTCATTACGCTGGGCATGTTGTTGAGGGACACTCGAGTGTTCGGCTTTAAAGCTCTATAGTACCATAGAGTTTTCATGCCAAATGCTAGAGCGTCCCCCGACAGTGTGCCCGGCACAATGACATCACCTCTGGGTGATGTCATCGTGCCGGGTACATCAGCCCAATTCTTGCACTTCGGGGGTGGGGTTCCCCCTAGTGGTCGGATCTGGGCCGGTGGGTTGGGGGCCTCTAGAGTGGGCACCCCCCCCGGGGGACCTGGCAGCCCTAACTGGCAGCTGTGTTGAGCAAAGGGGTTAGTCTATGTATCCTACATATTTCAGATGCTTGGGCAAAAGTATTGCTGGTATTTTTACAGTTATAGCAACTGTGATTAAATCCCTGTGTCAAATCTTGCTCTGTACCAGTAGACTTGAGTCTCTCAGCTTGGAACACAAAACTGTAGTCCTGTCAGGGTTGCTGAAAACTGACCTGCGTATATGACTGAAACCAGTTTGTATTAAAATGATGGAGTGTGTCTGAATTAACACCTCCTGCTTACATTGTCCTTCATCAGTCCCACTCAGGAGCCTGGGGGTGGAGGTAACTATCACCATCCTCAAGTCCATCTGCTTTCAGAGATTGCTGGTGCAACACATAGCTGGCAATAAGTATTTGTTCTGTAGATTAGGTTTCAGGGACAGACTGGGAATTTGACTCACTTATAAGCCTCCAAGTTCCTTCAGTGGCATCCTGTCTGATCTATTAGAATAATCTTGGGTTTGATGCTGGAGACCCCCAAACTGATTGTCCTGGATGATTTCAACATGCAAGCTGATGGGACCATGTTGGGGCCAGTACAAAATGTCACAATCATTCTAGCTATTATGGGTCTATTTTAGATTGTAAAGGACCGTACACAAAGCAGAAGTCATAACTTGGACTTAACTGTTTTCCATGGAAGCTTTAGAGAAAGATCTGGTCAAGGGGTTAGAAGTTTGGACCATAGCATGGTCTGACCATTGCCTACTCGAGATACAGGCGAATGTGGCACCAGCACTCTGCAACAGGGGAGGAATCAGTAAAATTGGTCCACTATAGAGACTAATGCACCCACTGGTTTCTAAGGTGCCCTAGGGGACTTCCAGATCTCAATTAATTGCTCTGCTGAGGCTGCAGTGAAAACATGGAGTAAGAGGTTCCTGGAAGCTATTGACACAGTTGCCCCTTGTTGATCACTCCTTCCCACTAGGCAGAATCCAATGCTTCGGTTTATTGCTGAGTTTGGTTTACTGCTGACTTGAAGAAGGCTGGAAAACACTTAGTACAATGCTGGGTCAATTAAGAGCCTACTGAGTATACTGGACCCAGCATTACTACTGAAGAAGCAAGCCAGTACAGCTAAAAAAGAAAAAAAAAATGCTGTCATCTTCATGTAGCCTGACGGTTGCCCTCCTGCCTTGACTCAGCCAATCTGGCCACATGGACTGATGCCAGTCTAGACTACTGTTATGCATTCTGTGTGGGTCTTGCCTTAAAGTCAGCTCAGAAACATCAATTGGTAAGGGACCACCTCTCCCCATATGTGCCCCGGAAAGCCTTGCACTCGGTGGACCATCATTTACTGGTTGACCCCAGCCCAAAGGACATCTGCTACGCCTTGACCAGGGCTTTTTCTGCCCTGGCCTGGTGAAACATGCTCCTGTCTGAGATCAGGGCCCTGTGAAACCTATTACAGTTTTGCAGGGCCTGGAAAATGGAGCTGTTCCACCAGGCCTTTGGTCGAGGCAGTGGGTGCCCAATTATTTGCAGGGCCTGCAAAATGGGGCTGTTCCACCAGGCCTTTGGTCGAGGCAGCGGGTGCCCAATTATTTGCAGCAGCAGCAGCAGAAGAGGAGGAGGAGGAGATTGGATTTATACCCCGCCCTTCACTCGGAGTCTCAGAGCGGCTTACAAACTCCTTTCCCTTCCCCTCTCCACAACAGAAGCTTTACAACTGTATGCTGCCCACATTAATAAGACCTCTACTGATCCCATTCACACGGCGAATTTGCCGCAGGAGAGCCACGAATATTGGGCAGATTTTCCGGGTGCGATCACACCGCAACATCTGGCGGGCATAGCGCACCCATGGCCAACCTGTGGAGTGCCACCGAAAATGTGTGGTTAAAAAATACCTCACCGGAAGTACTGGGAAATGGTTTGCCACGGGTTGCCAATGGACTCCGTCAGTGTGATCGCACCACTGCGGCTTTTCCCCTCCGGCCGTCTTTGGTGAAGCACACGTGCCAAGGGATGGAACCGTGGTTTGCCGCCAACGCATCTGATCGCGTTGTCGCGGGTCTAATTGCGCCGCCGCAAATAGCCACGCCTCCCCCCCGTGTTTTCTGGCACATGTGACCGGGGCCACTGTTTCCTGGTACATGGCCTAGTTGCTTCCAGCCATTTAGGATTGTTGAATTTATTGTATTACCTGCCTTTTAATTGTTTTTAACTATTTATTTGTTATAATTTTTTAATGGTTTTGTAACTTTACTGTTATCTGTCTTGAGCCTGCTTACAGAAAGGGTGGGATATAAATCTAAATAAATAAATAAATAAATAATTGCTTGCATTGTCATTCTGTCTTGTATTCTTAGTCCTATTTGCATTGTTCATTCAGTGTCCTGTACTGTATGATTACTTTTTTCTTTCACTTTTCATGCCTTTGGTCTCAGAAAGGCGGGCTATAAATAAGCTAAATAAAACAATAAATAAATATAAATCATACCTTATTTCTAGCTTCATAGAATCGATTTAAATATAAACCATTCAAGTTACTGAAAATGTGTGATAGGTCCAGAGACCGTAGCAGTAACTTCATAGAAATGTAGATAAAATTTTAACTGGCAGCAGCCCACTTAACAAAGTCACAGTGAAGACCTTTTCAACTGCAGACTGTATATGGTATTCATCTTAGAACTAAATATAGTTTGTGAGTCAGCTAAGTACATGTCTCTGACAAGATGCTGGGAATAACGGCAAGCTGTGCTGATGAGTACAGGTGCTGTGGGTAATTGTCAGTAAGCTATGACATGAACATATAATAGTGCACTTAGAGGCATGATTTTTCTCCTCCCCATGGAAAGCTACATTGGCAGTCTCTATAGGCCTACTTAGCTTGCTGTATTTCACTATTTACGTTATTTAAAGTCCACCTTTTGCACAGTCCATACAATCAAAGGGTGAGACATTCAGTAAACAATACAGTAGGATTAGGGTCATAGAACAACCAGAAAAACAGAACTGAAGCAGAGCATGAGTATTAGCATGACATATCAATTGATGCAAAATTCCATAGTAGGATCCTAGTTTCAACAAGCTATACACAGTAATATAGACCACAGTCACTAATAATTTTCCTAAGTAACTTTTTGAATCATTTAGTACAGTGCAAGTCTATTGCCTGTGTAGAACAACCCTCTTGAATAATTCAGTTTTGCATAGTTTGCAGAAAGCTATGAGAGTGGGAGTCTCCCTCATCTCCTCAGGCAGGCCATTCCACAAGGTTGGGGTGACAACCAAAAAGGCATGTGTCTGAATATAGCAATGGCCTCTTTTGAAAATGCAGTGTCCTTTCTATATCAGACCAGCTATTAGGCTACCTGCAAGGCATCATTCAATTTATGTACAGTTTCATTTGTTTAGGCAATTACTAGATAGAATATTTTTGCAGAGGTCACATAGGCCAAACGATTCGAAGCAAGCCTTAAAGTGACGGCCTCTGAATATATGTTGTTGAATGCTAAATACGAACGCTTGGTACACATATACACATTACACAGCAACCAATTAAGGCTTGTCACCAAATGTGTATTCCACATAGCTGCAGAAAATCCTGTTTGTTTGTTTGTTTAATTAACATGCCTATATATACTACTTATTCCTGTGTTATGTTTTTAGAGGTAGATTTAAAAAAAAAAATTCTAAAAGAATTCAGGTCCATCCTGAGGACTGCTCAGAAAATTTCTAAAGAATCTGCCATAAAACAGTGGTAACTCTTTCAGCAGAATTATTTCCTATATATTGAGATAATCTCAGACCACTAGAAATATTTTGATATAGCATTTATGTAAAGCTTGCTAACTGTTGTAGCTTCCAAACAGAGAAATCAGCCAATATTAAAATGTTAAGAAAGGATTAATGTTAATATTCTTAAGAAACTGCTGAAAACAATGAGAAACAAATGCACATATTAACTAAGAATCAACAAAATAAACAAATGTTTTTTCCCAGATCAATCTTGGCATGACCAAGTAGGGATTTATTAATCTAATCGACAATCCAGACCAGACCTGCTGCTTGGTAGTATGATTTCATATTTGGGAATGCTAAACCTCTTCTCTTTTTCTTATCTTGTAATATTTTGAAGCTTATTCTTGTTTTTTCGCCATGCCATATAAATTCAATAAAACTGTTCTTTTTCATCCCAGTATTCAGAATACAAGCAAACTTGCATTATCCCTGAAACTACACAGATAAATCTTTTTAATGTCTGTAACATTCTTATATAAGATCACACTTGGTTATAAGAATAACTTACATTCTCTTTTGAACTAGGACACCTGCCGTTTTGACCCAGAAAGCTTTGTGATTAAACTCCATGATTTTCATCTACCTTTTAAATTTTATTATTTTAAATAACTTGCATTGCTAATGTTTGTCATATGTACCACTAGGAAAAAGGCCCATTGTGGAAATAAATACAACGGTCTCTAGAAAGAGGCTCTGGACGGGTACCCCAGCCTTGAACACTCAGTGTCAATTTGCTGTGGCGACCTCAGCAGGGTATAATGACACTGAGTCCACCATTTTCTCCGTAGGAACTGATCTCTGCTACCTAAAGAACAGTTGTAATTTTGAGTGATCTCCAGCCCTCACCTGGAGATTGGCAACAATGGTTCCCCAGAAGGGAATAGTTGGTTTAGAGGGTGGAGTCTATGGCTTTGTACCTGTCCGAGGTCCCACGCCTCCTGAAACCTCACCCTCTCCAGGCTCCATCCTTCACATCTCCAGGAATTTTCCACCTGGAGTTGGCAACCTTATCTCCTTCCCAGCCAATCATCAACCTACCTTTATTTCAAATCAAATACCTTTTATTGGCATACAATATTAAAAATAAACATTTCCCAGTATTAATACAATCCAGTAGAGATTATAAAATAGATAATCGTGGTAAACCATTCCAAGGATATGTCAGGCCTATAACATACCTCAAGATGTCACAGGATAGATTTGACCATACAAGAGATAGCTGAGTCATACAATAAATTAAAATCTAAACGTTTAAACTTAAGTTTTTTAAAAATATATAAATTAAGAATCATTAATATGCTCAAAATCGTTCATCTGTTTTATAAAACCATGAAGAAACTTAGCAGTCAGTTCAATGATCTCCGGGTCTCGTGAAGCAAGGAGATAATGTACCTTGTTTCTATCCGGTTGGCCTGCTACCAACCTAAGGGGGGCTTCTATAAATTCCACTCGAATGTCATTTAACAATTTACAGTGTAAGAGTACGTGCTCAACTATTTCTATTTCTCTTCTATTACATCCACAAAACCTGACTGAATACAGAATTTTCTTATATCTCCCCTCAAGAATAGCAGAGGGGAGAACGTTAAAATGGGCCAACAAATAAGCTCTACACATTTGTGGTGAAGTCAGGCAGAAAAAGTAATATGGTAAAACACCAGAAAGGGGATAGGCCCATCTTACTGAGGAGCACCTTCCGGAGGCAAGGGCTCTGAGCTCTTGCAGCTCTATATCAATAAGCCTCTGCTTAAGCAAAGTAAAGACCTCAAACTCTGACCGGATGACAAAGTCACTCAGGTTAAAACCAATAGAAATGATTTTCTTTTCAATAGCCATAAGCCATGCAGAGGATTGAAAATCTTCCAATATATAGGTGATCAGGCTATTGTGGTTACATCTAAAATGCAGACGTAGCCAAAATCTAAAAGTAATAATCCAGGCCTTGGTCTCTAACTGTCTGAGATTAAACTCCAAACAAATGGCAGCATAAGATACGCATGAAGGCAACTCCAGAATCTTCCTCAGAAATTTGGATTGAAGTTGTTCAACTGCTTTATTAAAAGCAGTAATCCAGATATGAATACCATATAATAGCTTCACACTAATTTGGTGTGCAAACACTTTTATAGCTGCTGGCACATACTGGTTACCCTTAGTGTAATAAAACTGCAAGATTGCAAGTACACAGCAGTTCACAGTTTTAATTGCCTCTGTTCTGTGTGTTACCCACCTGGAGTTATGATGAAAGGTAACCCCCAGATACTTAAAGCTTTTCAATTATCTTACCCCTTATACTCCAGTTCATGGGTTTCCAGAATCCCCCAAAGGCCATAACTTTAGACTTTTCAAAATTCACTGAAAGTCCATTATGATCACAATAATCCAAGAAACACTCCAACAATTTCTTCATCCCTACTTCAGAACGGGAGAGAATAACGGCATCATCAGCATATAGAAGCAGGGGGATTGCTCGACCACTTAGACATGGGCAATGACTATAACCCGCAGACTTTTCCAGACAGGCAGCCAAATCATTGAGGAACAAGTTAAAGAGAAGCGGGGCTAAAATATATCCCTGTTTAACCCCAATATCAATAATAATTTTTGGGGTTAGAGTACCCTCACTAGAGCCCCTAATTTGGCAGGTTGTATCAGTGTATAGTTTCCTAATCAAGAATAACAGTCTTAAATCCATCCCCAGCTTCATTAATTTCTTCCATAACAGCTCCCTAGACACAGAGTCAAAAGCACCCTTCAGATCAAGGAAAGTCGCAATTAACTTGCTTCCTTTCCCTTTATGGTATTTATTTACTAGGTGATTTAAGACTATACAGTGGTCTAAGGTGGACTTCCCCTGACAGAAGCCGGCTTGTTCAATTCCCAGTATCCATTGTTCAGATACCCAAGCATTGAGCTTAATTGCCAGGTGTCTTGCATAGAGTTTCCCAATCGTAGAGAGGAGGCTGATCGGCCTATAATTACTGGGCAACTCACGGTTACCTTTTTTAAAGATTGGCATTACTGTAGCATTCGTCCAAACTTCAGGCATTTCACCTGATCTATTTATGGCGGTAAAAAGGGCCGCCAAAAAGGAGCCCACCAATCTGGAAACACTTTTATAGCCTCAGGAGGAATTGCATCCGGGCCCAGGGCCTTCCCGGACTTAATTTGTACAATTAAAGCTTCAATCTCGTCAGCTTGCACCGGTGGCCATTCCGGGCGCTCTTCTAGCCTAATCTCAATCTCAAGGCCCCCCTTTGGTCACAGCATGCGGAGTGTATTCGCGGAGATAATGGAGTAGGTCGACCCTGTGTCGATCTCCATGCTGCAGGGGGATCCCTCTATAAGGACCGTGACATGCATCTTGTTGGGGCCATCGGGGGGCAAGTTACAGACCTGGTATTGTGGGAAGTGGGCCGATATGGAAGTCACTGGGCGGCTCCGGCGTGGTCTGTTGTGTGGACGACTTCTGGCGTTGTCCTTTGGAGCGGCAAACCCGGGAGATGTGCCCCAATTTGTTGCAGGTCCGGCAGACTGCGTTTCGGAAGCGGCACGACTGGCACTCATGGCCCTCACCACAGCTGGCGCACGGGGCAGAGGCAGTCGAAGAGGCCTTGCTCGTGTTGGTGGACGGCTGAGACGACTGACGACAGACCTGGTGCACTTCGTCCTCATCCGAGGCGTTGGTGTCAGCTGTCGCTTGCGTGCGGTGGACCGTCTTGGCACGGCGGTCTTGGTGTGCCTTTTCGTATGCAGTGGCCTCCCGGATTGCCTTCTCCAGGTCCAGGTCATCCTGGCTTACCGACCTCCTGCGGAGCTTGGGCTCCCTCAGCCCCACAAGGCACTGGTTTAGCAAGGTGTCTGCTAGGTGGGGAAAGGAACAATTGGTGGCCGCTCATCTGAGCCCGGCCAAGAACTTGGAGGCTGGCTCGTCCGGCCCTTGGACCCGTGCAAAAAAGTCCATGCGCTCGGCAAACTTTGTGGGCTTCGGTGAAAGGTGGGTCGGTCAGCGCCTTCACTAGCATGGGGTAGGGTTCATCCTTGGTCTGCTTAGGAGCTATGAGGTCCTTGAGTAGCAAGACTGTGTCCATACCGCACGACCGAAGGAGATGGGCTTTTTTCTTCCCCTGGTCCACAATGTCGTGGCAGTCGAAGTAGTTCTCCAGGATCTCGAGCCAGGTCTCCCATTGTGTGGGGCGGGAGATATCAAAGGCAGCGATGCTTTCCTGGGTGGTCGGCATCTTACTGCTACATGTGGAGTGATGGCAGGAACGGCGGGAATCAGCAAGCGTAGGGGAGGAGTGGCATGGTGCTGTCTCGTAGTCAGCAATGCGGTGCTCAGAGCTTGGGAGCGGTGCGGTGAGCGGCGCTTCTCGAAGATGCTCGATGCTGGCGGCGGTGGCACATTCGGCGCGGTGGCTCACGGCGATGTCCAGAACGTGGTCTTTGTTTCGAGCGAGATGTATCCCACCTTCGTCGCCAGTGAAAAGTATGCAAACGGAGAGTGATTTCAGCAAAGCATACTTTATTCTATCCGGAACAAGACAACTTTGGCCGGCTTGCAGGCCGACTTATATGCCCCAAGACACCCCCACCCAAAACACACCCCTACTTCCCTATAGGTTATTTACAGTGGCCGAGAGTCCCATAGGCTCTCGGCCGGGAACCTAGCCCCCTGATTGGAGCGGGCTAGAATCCGCATAGTCCATTGTCTCTTGGAGTGAAGCTTTGCGTTTGTCTCAGGACCTGAATTGCTTCAATGTATGTATAGAATGGATGAGAACAAGTAGTAGGCTAACATAAAATGCTGCCCACATTTTCAAGTTGGAGAAAAGTCTAATTTCTCTGAAAGAATGAGAGAGTTTGTGAAATGTGCACATACCACTCTGCCTCTCTAAAAAGCAGGTCCATATTCTGTGCAAATATATATTTTTACTGCAGAAACATTGTTTTAATATCATTACCATTAGAGTGATATTGGATTATAGAATTTATCAAAAACAGAGCAAAGGGGGAGCAAATTGAGCAGATGTAGAAGGTCTCACAGCATGTAGCTTCCTGTCTGTCACTTGTTCTTTAGAAGAACTCACCATTCATTTCTGAGTTCAAAGACTACATTCATCATGCCCAGAAATAGAACATTAGAACATTTTCTTATACCTAATGTATGGCTCCTCAGGTAACAGATCTAATAATGCTGCAGTGGGAATGTTTTTTAAAAAAATCCTACTTTATCTTTCTGAATGGTTCCCCTTTTAATTAGAGGAATTACTGGGTGTGATTTCCTGGTAGGAAAATGTTTCATCACAATTATATGTTACTGTTTCTTATCTTTTAGTACTGTGATAAGTTTTAAAGGAAGAAATTAAAATACCACAGCAGTGTTTCATTAAAAATAGCTACAAGATAAATATAACTAGAGGATTTATGATAATTGACATTTTTGGAAAAAAACCACCCATATAAACAGACCTATTTGTATGGATCCTACTGACATTCCACTGATGAAAGATGGAGAAGGAGTGTTTTGTCTGATTCCTGTGTTCACTGCAGTCCTCTGACACACATGGTGTTTGTACAAGGGTCTACCAGCTCCCAATAAGGCTTTTTCTGTGGGGCCACAAGGAGTTGCTGGGAGAGAGAGAAGGCAGGGAAAGCCTTGCTTTCATCAGGGAGCATCTGTAGGGTCCAGTCCGTTTAGTAGAGATAAGAATTATTGCAGGAAGTGTATGGGGAAAGAAGCTGTACCTCTCCAAAGTGGCTCACTTTTCACTTCTGTTTAGTTTGTTTGACTTGGTCATCAGCTGTAATAGAGTTACGTTTCATTTTGAAAACTGCAGTCTATGTTAAATTTTAGTAGTAGAGGCTGGCATCTTGAATCTCTGTGTATTATTCCTCAGAATTTAATCCTGGTATGTTGCTAGATGCCATCATAGTTACTTCTGTTGCCCCCCACAATTTCATAGACTGTCTTTCCTCCAGGTCCTGGATTTGAAAGTATTCTTTGATCTCAGTGGTAGAGGTTCTTCTTTGTTTCTGGAGTGTACTATACATATAAGTGTGCCTATGTTTTATCACAAACCAAGTGCATGGCAAACAATCTGCTTTAATTTTGCATATTAGTTAGATAGTAGAGTAATTTTGTATAGCATTCTGGGGTAGTTAACAAAATTGATGTTGGTTTGGCTTGTAGTCCTTGGCTGCGGTCATGATCCGATGCTGTTGCTGTTCCCTTCCCAATTTAAAGTGCACGATCAGACAGCAACATCTGCCTCCCATTCCCCAGTCATTGGCACCCCATTCTGACTATCTTTGAAGTGAAGTTATTTGACACCCGGGAAAGTCCGGTCTTTACAAGTGTCAGCCTTTCACCCCGCATTTCCAGATGTCTGAACTTCCCTGTTGCAAATTCAAGCTGGTTGGGAAGTATGAAGCTTCCATTCCATCTCCACACTCTTTTTTATTTGTTAGCGATGTGTGCATAAGCACATCATTGCCCCTTGTGCATCCAAGTGGCCAAGTTTCTGGGTCAGCGCACTCCATGGTTGACACAAAGCAAAAATTGGAACGATTGACCACAGGGCCAAGCACGCAGTGAAGTTGGCTCAGGGTGGGGTGTCTGATCAAAATTTTCCATTACAAAATAAAGTGGTGTAAATAGAGGTGTGGCCAGACTGCGCCAAGCCTGTCATCTGACTGCAGCACTTGTCTTGTGTTGTAGTCAGAATTAGTCCACACAAAACCTTTTGAAGAGGTATTGTGTGAATCCCTTCTCTATCTACAGTAGCTTGGCACAAAGTAAATGGTGTAGCTATCCTTGGGGAAAAGAAATATAGCTTTTACCTTAAAAGTTTTTGTTAAGAATGCTGTTGTAGCTCAGGCAGCTGAAATCTAAAATGTGAAAGCCAGTGGACAGAAACGTCTGTACAAAATGCTGGGAAGCATTGGTTGATAAATGATAAATGGAAGCTGTCAGTTTAATTGGAATGCTGTCTTTATATTTTCCTAACTTCAGTCAATGTTAAGCAAACTTGAGAGGCTTATTGGAAATAATAGTCAGGATAAGCCAACTTCTTTTTCAGTAAATTTTACTATGGTTATTGTTGAGAAAATAGTCTCAGTCTCTCAACCAGGGCTTCCATTTCCAGCTTCTTTCTACAACATTACGAAGACGAAATGGGAGCAGCCTGCCAAACCTAAGGCTAACAATCACCTCTTTCCAAAGCTCTACTCTCTGATGCCTGAAGCTACCAGGAAACTGAATCTTCTGGTAGTAGACGAGCCAGTTACCAGCCTGTATTCCAGTTCAGTGTTGCCTATGGATGCTGACGGCATGCCTAAGAAGCACATGGATAGAAGGATTGAACAGGCCTTGCGTAAGAACTTAGATCTTTTAACTAGAGATGCTATGGATTCCACCTTTGGCATGCAGCATGCATTCTCTTCCATTGTGCTATGGGTCCTTTGTATTTTCTAACACTGCTGAGTAAATTGCATAAATATGAATTAAAACACTTGAATGTTGGGGCCCATGAAATTGTTTCCTTAGTTAATTGCTTGGCTTTGGCTTTTGATAATAACACTAAGAGTTGTTTGACATCTGAATACCAATGCTGTTCGCTTACAAAAGCCAGTGTAAATGTAATCTGCACTGTAAATGTAATTGACTGGCTGCCATGTTAGCCGAACTGCTTTATCTACAGCAGTTGGCAAATTTTACTCTGGATAATTGCCAGCTATACCAAGGTCCAGTCCACCCCAAGGGTTTGCCAGTAAAAGTGTCGAGGCTGGTGGTTCCAAAATAATCTGTCTTTTACTTAAGAATATATAAATCACATACAAACAATACTGAAGCACACACACATTCAATCAAGTTCCTCAGAAATATAGAATTAAAAATAGTCTCCTTTACATTCACAGATATGGTGTTGGGTAAAATACTTATCTGTCCTGAAGCTTCAGAATATTAGAATACTAGGGGAATTAACACACAGCTAGAAACCAGCCAGCATGTATGGGTCTCTTAACTGCAGATTAAGAGATCAAGTGGATTCAAGGGTTTGGGATAGAAAGCTGGACAAAAGAGGAGTTTAAAAGCAGACAGGGGGTGGTGGTGGGGAGGTGGCTAACAAGGGCCGGGCAACTGGTCCTTACCTTTTATAGGTGAATCTTTGGGTGGGTGGCATCTGTGCCAGCCTGTGGACCCACCTACCTGTTAGTCCGTCCCAAAACTAACCTTATTGGTTGTGTGTAGTGAGGGGTGGCAACCTAAAGGGTTGGGCCAATATTGTAACTCTAGATCTAACTCAAGGAATGGCATCTGGGCAAGTGTGAAAGTTGGCTTCAAGGAACCTCCTTGATGTGCAGATGAAGCTTGGTCATTCCCTGGTCATCAAAGATGCATCTGGCAGGAAATGCTCATTCAGATGTAGACCAGAGATGTGGAATATGTGTCTTTCAACAGTTCATCAATGGGATTGCTTTTCCTGACCCAAAAAAACTTCCGGTATGGCGCGTTGACGGGAGGACGCTCAGAGTTCCGAGCTCTGAGCCGCCCGTCCCGCCTTTGCCTTTGTTCGAGCCTCCCGAATTGCGGGAGCGCTCGACCAGACCCCCAGGGTGGGGGCTGGAGCAAGGGACGCTTTTCTGGCCCCTCCCGTGGTCGGCAATGCGGGGGGGGGTGACCGGGTCTGTCCCGACGCCGGGCGAGGGATCGGGAGAGGAACTTGGCTGCCATGTTCCCAGAGACGCTGCCACCCGTTTTTAAATTACTTGGACTGCTATTAACAAAATTAAAGCGAATGGAAACAACACAGAGGAGTAAGAGCAATTGGGACTGAAAAAAGGAAAAGAATTGGAGCTGTTTGAAAGGCTTGGAAAGTGATTAAAGACCCCCCAACATTGACGCCCAAGTAGGTAATGTAAAGCGGCCGGGGAGAGACCCAGGACGTGGCGGTAAAGGGATTCTTCGAGAGGGGTAGAACCACGAAGATTGGGTGCTGCGGTTTTCCTTTATTTGGCAATGAAATGAAGAAGGGGCAAAAGACATTGTAAAAAAAGAAAGAAACTTTTCTTTGGCGGTGACGGGAGACTGAAAGGACCGAGAAGGAGAGTATAGGAAGAAACGAGGAGAAAATGGATGGAAATCGGGAAGCTGGGGAGATAGATATGGAGCAGTTTATTCGAGCAATCAAAGAGGCGGCAAAGAGAGGCTGTGATGAAGCGTGCCGGGAGATAAAGAAGAAATACAATGTGCAGGTGGAGATAGAAGGGATGGAGAAACAGGGACTAAAGTTTGAGAAGGAGTCGCAGGAAGTGGATATGATAGAGAACAAAGAATGTGTGGAGGAAAAAAAATTGAGTGTCTATGTGGAGGCGAGAGAGTTCAGACACGTGGACATGTTGAAACCAAGAGTATACTTGAGTGACTGTATGGCTTTGAAAGATCCGTCTAGCGAAGTAGCAGGAATTAAAAGAGAGAGGTCTGAACTCAAAGAAGGACTGTTCAAAGAAAATAGACAGTGTTTAAAAACAGGTCGAGAAAGAGACAATAAGATTAAAAGAAAGAAGGACGAGCATGGAAGTTTAAAATGGACAGTGGAATCTGGAAATTGGAAGGTTTGAAAGAGAAGAAAGAGGCATGGAAGTCCAGGAGTGTGTAAGGAACGTAGGCATGTGGACAGCTTGAAACAAAAAAAGAAAATGCAAATGCTCAGGAGGAAATTGAAGAGGTATGAAAAAGGGTTATAGTGTTGGCTGTTGATTTGGATTTAAATTGGAAAATTGACCTGAAATTCACTGATTTAAGATATAAATGTTTGTATATTGAACCTACTTACCTAGGAATTTATATATTTTGTTTCAGGGTGATAGTAGGTGGAGATAGGAGGTGTAGTCTTAAGAAAGTAAGGGAAAGTGATTAATTGATTAAATATATTGAATCATGATGGTTAAAATTAAATTTGTAAACTGAGGTAAAGAAGTAATAGGAATGTGTAAATTAAATGATTGTAAACGATAATAGTGATTTGGTATTAAATGAATTATTTAAAAAATATTTAGAGTTTTTAGAGATGAAATATTTAAAAGAAAAGGATGAAAAAAGAATGTAATTAATTATATATAAGAATAATGAATTGTTAAAATCAATGTTATAGAAAGACTTGATTAATTGGGGGTGAATGGATAAGATAAGGGTTAGTAGAAAGTTATTTTGTATTAGTAATTTATTTATTTATAACATATTCCTCCATAGCTTTTTTGATTTCTTCATTTCTATAGATCCCTTCTTTTCTCAAGACTTTAATAAAAGCTCTTTCCTTCTGTTGACTAATTTTATAGCAAAATAACACAAGTGGACCCAGTAATTGTAAAGTCAACAACACAAGAAAGAATTACTGTACAAGTTCATACTATTAAAGGCACATTAATGAGTCATGCTGATTTCTACTTGATTTTAATAGGTGAACTTCATCCGAAGACAGAAGCCCAATCACGATGCCAAGGATGTTAAAGATAGAACGTTTCGACTGAACGTCTTTTTCAACCATCAGTTTGTAGTACTATTCTTTACTTCATGTTTCCATGAATAATAGGTGAACTTCATCCGAAGACAGAAGCCCAATCACGATGCCAAGGATGTTAAAGATAGAACGTTTCGACTGAACGTCTTTTTCAACCATCCTAGTAAAAAGGGGGGATAGATTTTTTACAAAAAACCGGAATTGTTAAGGACA
>NW_015172010.1:802905-839747 GCF_001447785.1 Gekko japonicus
AAGTTAGCTGAAGTCAAAGGGGCAGATAATGGTAGGTTGATGGTTAGCTGTGAAGGAGATGGGGTTGCCAACTCCAGGCTGGCAAATTCCTGGGGATTTGAGGGGTGGAGCCTGGAGAGGGTGGGGTTTGCGGAGGGGTGGGACCTCAGACAGGTAGAATGCCATAGACTCCACCCTCCAAACCAGCCATTTTGTCCTGGGTAACAATTGCTGCCAATCTCCAGGTGAGGGCTACAGATCACTCAAAATTACAACTGCTCTTCAGGGAGCAGAGATCAGTTCCTCTGGAGAAAACAGTGGACTCTGTCATTATACCCTGCTGAGGTCACCACAGCAAAATGACACTGTTTGCCCAAAGCCAGAGCACTCCCCCAGAGCCTCTTTCTAGATCTCGTTGTATTTATTTCCACAACGGGCTTTACTGCTAGTAGGCCTATAAAACTTAATAAATAAAATCATTAAAAAAAATCAATGGGGTTGCTTTTCCTTAAGTTGTTGTTTCTGCTGACAATAATGGAGATGTGTGCTTTCTCCCTCAGGCTAGTAGCTGTGTATTTGAAACCTCATTAACATGCAAGGCTTAGAGCGGTCACCTTCTCTGTGTAATGTCACAACAGGTGACTTGTGCAGCTTTCTTTGAGCCTATGGGTGTGTGTGCACAGTCCATGTAGTGTTTGGCAGCAAATATAAATCCATAAAGCAAAATATCAGTCTCATTCATAACAGCCAGAAGATTATGGTTACAATACTAGTTTAAAGATCTCTCTGCTATATGCAGCTAGTGATGCAGGGATCAGGGATCAGTTCATGCATGCCTCAGAGCGGCTGACACATCACTGTAGCAAGTTACCATATGCATTGATACAGGTAGTTTCCATGTGGGACGAGCTTGTGGTTTCTCCATTGCTGGTGTGGCTGCTGATAATAAAAACAATGGCAATGGGGCTTCCTTGTGTCAGGTTTCCCTGCATTTTCCTGTCCCATTCTCCCAGCAGTGCCCCCTCCCAAGCCACCAGCACTAAAAAAAAAATATCAGTACTAGAATATTGCTATATTAATATACTGTTGGAATAATAGATGCAACAATTTTTAAAAGTAAGTATCCTTGACCTTTGCAAAGAGTTGCCTTTTTCCTTCTATCTCCACAAGGGGAGTGACTAGAGGCTGTTTTTTTTTCAAATGTAAGCTGAGAATGCAGGAAGACCATTATACATTTTGTTACAATAATGTACTGATATAATTATGTTCTAGTGCCAATTTTTAAAAAAATTAAAAAGTTCCCTGGTGGTGGTGGGGGAACAACATGGCTGTCATGGCGACAGGGTTAGGGAAAATGGCTGCCATGTGTCTGGGAAAATCCAAATTTTCCCACCCACACAGCAGTCATCCAGTTTTCCAAAACATTGGTGCAAAGCAGATTGGAGAAAAGCCAGGCAATCCCCAGAGATTCAAATACTTGGGAAATGAGGGGGAAATCACACTTCCACGCAGCTTTGAACTTGGGGCAGATAACTAATGTAGAAATGGCCATAGTCAGGAGTTGAGAGGCGTGGTAATCTCATCTTCATCATTTTGTGATGATTTAGTTTTCCTATAATCTGTACTTTTTTAAAAAAAATGATATTGAAGGTTAGGAGGTTGAAGTTGATGTGACATTTAGGTATATCTTGCAGTTTTAATTTTTACAGATTCAAACAGCAAATCATAATAATAAAATATAACAAGACAATACTGTTAATAGATCACATGCCTACTTCAGTTAAAAAAACCCCCACCTCTGTTTAAAAGCCTAGATAAAAGAGGGAAATTTTAGCCTGTCACTTAAAATTGGCAAGGCTAGGTGCCAGACAATTATTGACTGGTGTAATGTATCCAGTTCGGACCGCGTGGCCGGCTTGGGCTCCACGCGGTCAAGCACAAACATCGAGCTTCGTTCAACGAAACAATGAAGTAAGCAGATCCTAGCCCTATCAGAGGTCCAGGTTCCCGGCCGAGAGCCTATGGAACTCTCGGCCACTGTAAATAACCTATAGTGATGTGGGGTGTGTGTGTTCTGTGTGGTGGTTTCCTGGGGAAAGCCGGCTAAAGTTGTCTTGTTCCTCACTAAATAAGGTATATTAGCTGAAATCACTCGTCTATCCACGTACTTTTCAACTGGGCTGGAGTTGTGTGTACGCTACCATCAAAAGGACCCTGTCCCTTGTGGACACCTTTCTTTATCCAAAGGGGAAAACTGAAAAGTCCAGATCTTATTTGTTAGGTAAAAACAATTACAAAAGAGAAGGCAATCCTATACAAATAGGCCTCAGACTGTTTGGGGCAAGTACCTTGAAGGGCCAGGAAGCAAATATACAGTAAGTGAAGTTCTTTCAAAATGATGTCACTTCTGGTGCCCCAACCAGCTGATCGGTGCCAGGGAGAGGGTCCCTGGAATGGGGGATCCCCTGCTCCTGGTGGGAGCCTGACAACTCTGGGGCAGAAAGTATAGATTTCCTTTTCACTCAACAAACGTAAGTTTTGAGTAGCCTTGATATGACTTTTGCTGTGCCTTTAACGTCTACATGACAGGAAATTAAGACTGCATGACTACAGTTCCATGCCCAGAAAAGCTAGATATTTCTGAATACATATAAAAATGGGTAAAAATTGGTGCTTCTGTGTGCAGAAGATATTATTTTGAAAAAATTATATTTTATGTAACATTTTTATTAGCTGATCTAAACTGCTACTTTAAGAACATAATTTTAACTAAGTTACTTCATAAAATGGTTGAGTTTGGTATGCAAAATTTAGTTGCATATACCTTAGTGTTTAAAAGCAATAATTACAAATGTACCCATAGTGTTAAATAGAGCAGGAGGCTGCAACATCCTAGGGTATTTAAGGATATCTTCAGTTTGGCAACTGGAAAGACAATAGGAAATGCTTAATACATGAACTTAGAAATAACTTCGTTGATGTACTGTAAGCATTGCACAAAAAAACCCCTAAACAGCTGTTTTCCAGAAATAATGAGAGGATTCTACACACCACAAGGAACAATTTGTGTTTTAAACTGCCTGTTTGAAGAAAAAAAACAACCCTAGTATCCACATTCATTTTATCAAACTAAGGATTAACAGCAAATAAAATAAACAGCAAATGATTGGATTAAACTCAGGATGATTTTCTATGCAGAACTTGAATTCAGTAAGCTAACAGAAATTATCTTTGTAAATCTATATTGTCTAAATTCATACATGTGTGTTATATAGATGGATCGATACAGTCATAGAGATAGGAATTAGTGACACAGTTGATGCCATCTACTGCCCTGTTTAGCAGCGAACTGACGTTACAGAATTAAGAGAGAATTACAGAAATAAAAGACAGCAGTGAGGAGGGCACAGTCACTCAACAGTCATTCTGCTTGAAGCAGAATGAATCTGAATGCCACTTACATCTCTTACAATTTAATGGTATTTAATTGATACAGATGATTTGGCATGTAATTGCTCACAGATGTGACTCACTTGGTCACATGGGTTTTCTTTGGTTGCTTCTGTTACTCAATCTGGCTTATATATAATAACAGGGTAGCTCTTGCTTAAAGTGCATAAATTGGGCTGGCAGAAATAAGAGCCACTTGCATAAGAAAGAGGACTCCTGTTGGGGTTGGCAGTATAGACATTGCAACAACTTGCACTTTTTAAGGCTTGTGCAGACAGTAGAATATTGACAGGTGCATCTTACAGGTGCATCATACGGTTCTTAATGGTACAGGACTGCTCTCATATTCTGTACACAGCTACCCTGTTTTCTGTGCACATTTCCTACTAAATATCAACATAGGATTTATTGCATGGCTGCAAAGAACAGTTTGTAATAAATATGTTCTGTAAGTTATATCTCTCTTTGGTTCAGTGCGTGCTAAATTTGAACTCCATCATAGAGCTCCATAGGAAGATAACATATTCCTCAAAACATCGCATAGTAGTATTGCTACTTGAGCATGGATGATTTCTACAGAGTACTTGAATGGTAGCCGTATTAGTCTGTTGCAAACAAACAAAAAACTTGTGGCCCTATAAGGGCTATAATGTGTGTATTCTTAGTGTAAGCTCTTTTAGAACCCACTTCAACAGATGCATGTGGCGGGTCATCACTAGCCAGATGTGCAAGGTGTTAAAAAAGTAAAATGGGTAAAAGATCCATGGTATGCATGAAGTACAGGCAGACATCTATATACTAATAGCGAAGTTCCCCCGTGAGTGCGGATCGCTAAATCTGTGGTCCGGGGGCACTTGGGGGGAGGGGGAGGTTTGTGCACATGTGGGGCGGTCCCCACGTGTGCACAAAAATCCAAAAAGTTGAAAAAAAATTCGGGGGGATGTTTAAATCCCCCTGAAAGTGACAGAGCATCCCCTGCGCATGCACAGGGAACACTCTGTAGCTGGCCTCGCCGCCGCCGCGCCTCCTCCTCCTCGGAGCCGGGTGGGCGGGCGGGCAGGGCGGGAGGACTGGCCTCGCCACCGCTGAGCCTGGCAAAGGGGGGGAGGACTCACCTCTGCCGCCGCTGCTGCCTCGGAGCTGGCCGGGGGGGAGGACCAGCCTTGCTGTCACCGCCGCGGAGCCCGGCCGGGTCGGAGCCGGGGGGAACCAGACTCGCCTCCGCTGCCTCGGAGCCAGCCGGGGGGGAGAGGACCGGCCTCACTGCCGCCGCCGCCGACTCGGGGAGATCAAGCGGGGGGGATGGAGGAGACGGAGCTCTTCTCCCCCCCCGCGAGTATCGCGGGTCCCCCTCTTGTAACTATATAAATTCAAACATAAGTGACAAAAGCACAATAGCAGTAATTAGTGGTGAAAGCTGCTGCAACCACAGGTTCATTCCCCACTCAGGGTCAAACTACACAGTACTTTTTTGGCAAGTTGATTCAACAGACACAACTCATTTTCCCTGTAGTCACAAATCAGCTGTGGGGAAAGTAAAGCCCCTGGAAGCTTGATTGGACTCAGGATGATGGCACAAGCAGGAGTAGAGGCTGTTTCCCCAAGCTGAACAGCCATAGGGGAGCAATTTGCCCATATTTGGAGCTACATGTGGAGTATTCAGTGCAAGTGCAGCTCCAAAAATGGGTAAATTACTCCTTCCAGGCATTTTGCCTCAGAAAACCATCACATGGGGGGGGGGGAGACAAGAGCTGGTCCCCACACACCACCATCCTTAGACCAATAGGGCTCTTGGGCACTTAAAAATGCATTTTCTTACAGCTGCTATGTAACTGCAGAAAAAACAAGTTGAATCCAGGGAACACTGACCCAGTTCATTTAAAAAAAGAAGAAGATAATGTATAGTTTGGGCCACAGCCATGAAGCAAACTGGGTAACCTTGGACCAGTTAGTACTTTCAGCCTAACCTTCTTTACAAGGTTATTGTGGAAGTAGAATGGAGGAGGAGAAAGATGTGTACACCACATTTAGCTCCTTGGATAGTTTGTTCCCCTCTCTCTCACCTTCCCACTCCAGCTGTCACATGATTGTACTGTGTAAAAGCAACTGGCATACACCCAGCTCAGCTTGCATTCATTTGAGCAGATCCAGTTTCATTGTAGTAGTGTTGCACTAGGATCTGGAATACCTGTACTATGCTGTTTGCTAGGTGACCTTGTGTCAGTTTCTCTCTTATTGTGACAATAGAATGGAGGAAGTCAGACATGTGCACTGCAGTGTTGCCTCTAAGATGTGTGTGTGAGCAGCCACTCATTAACACAAGAAGTCCTGCTCAGCAGCAATCTGGAGCCATGCAAGGTCTTGCACTTCCCATTACCCACTTTTAGATTATAGCAGTTACTTTCTGCTCAGGATGTGAACTGCCCCTTTCAGTAGGGGGAAAAATTGAGGGAACATAGGTGCCTTGAGCTCCTTGGTGTAGTGGTTAAGTGCGCGGACTCTAATCTGGGAGAACCGGGTTTTATTTCCCACTTGGGCAAGCCGTAGTTCTGATAACAGCTATCCTTGAAAAAGAGCAGTTTCTGTCAGAGCTCTCTCAGCCCCACCTACCTAACAGGATGTCTGTTGTGGGAAGGGGAAGAGAAAGGAGTTTGTAAGCCACTCTGAGACTCTCTTGGGTAGTGAAGGGCGGGGTATAAATCCAATCTCCTCCTCCTCCTCCTCTTCTTCTTCTTCTGAGAAAGGAATGGATAAAATGTACAAATAGATATGCTACAGCATATGCATCTGCCCTGTGCACACCTGGGTTTCAGGAATTCCGTCCCTCTAGGCTTCCTGCCCCACCACAGCCATTTATAATGAGGGACAAGATGGTGCTTGGTGCCCCAAGAAAGGTAGGCAGACTAATTTCACACCCAAAGGAAACCTGAAGAGTTAAGTAGGGATGGGCATGAACCAGAAAAATGCTGTTCATGTCAGTTTATGAACCAGGAGGTTCATTTGTGAACCAAACTGGTTCATGGTTCGTGACCCTGCAAACCCTGTTGAAATGGACTGCAGGGTTTGCAAAAATCCCCCAAAACAGCTGAGTGGCGGGCAGGCACTCTCTTCCGCTCAGCTATTTCACTTTCTTGTGCAGTCCTTTTAAAAGTACTGCATAAGAAAGCCTGAAAAACAGCTGAGTGGGAGGAGTTGCTCCTAGCCGCTCAACTGTTTCTCATTCTTGTGCAATCTCTTTAAAAGGACTGCACAAGAAAACCTGAAAAACAGGTGTGCAGCAGGGAACAGAGTTCCTTTAAACCCCTGCTTTCTGCTCTTTGTCAGAATCCTGGTTAAATCAGTTCCCAACACCATTCACTTCGAAGAAAGTTAAGTTTATTGAGACCTTGATAGATACCATACTGGACACTGGCTTTGTTAGAACTGAAGGTGAAAGCGCGAAGATTGCAGATATATTGTGTTCAAGCAAAGGCACTAAAGATCAGGACCCAATCACCCCATGGCATTTGCCCGCCAGAAATAACAGTCAAGTACCCCCCCCCACTAGGCACGTACCCCTCTACAGAAATAAAGAAGACCACCAGGTCTCTGTGACACAGTGTCTGGCACATCAAAGCATGTAGGCAGGTGAACCATAAAATGCATAGTAAGCCTGACACTCTGTCCACGAACTACCACAAACTGCTTTAACAGTTTGTGAAAGTTTGTGATGGTAGACTTGTCATGAACTTTGGTTCGTGAACTATGAATAGGGCAAAATTTGTATGAAATTTGCTTTGTGTTTCAGTTTGTGCCCATCCCTAGAAACAGAGGGGCAGAGTGAAGTCTGGCATTGGCACTCAAAGCAAAAGAAGCTACTGTGGCAGAGCCACCAATGCTGTTTTTGTCCTTGGCATTTTTCTGCATTGACTGCTGACTTGGGGGCATGCATTTGGTATGTGAAAGATTTGTTGACTTCAATACTTTTCATAAGCCTTTCTAACCTTAGTCATGTTCTTTAACACACAGGACTATAGGGGAAATTCCAAGTAGGCAAGAAAAGGTGAGAAGTCTGCATGGGAGGGTACAAGTTGCCTACAAATGCTTTCCACCTGATGGTTGCTAGTTAATTCTTTCTTGTGTGCTCCCCTGACTTAATGTTTCCTTTTTACCCCCTGAGCAATTTTATTTGCTTGTATGAGTATTGTTAAGTCAAGAAGCTAAAAAATGTGAGATTTTCCTATGTATACACACATGGACAGTGTTTCACCCTTATCTAGAATGATAGCACCTGGGTCACTAGTTATAATAGTATTCTTAATGGATATTCTTTTCTAGTTGACTCCCAGGGGGTCCCACAGGTTAGCTCCAAAAACGGGTAAACACTTTTGATAACTTGATGGATAGGCATACAATAGTAGGCTCAAAATCCACAACCTAGTAAAACTGGCTCAACGTGGATCACAACAGAACCCATTACTTATCTAACATCATGTTTTACAGCCTTTATTGCCATTCACTTTCAAGCCATGCAGTTTGCCATATTAACAGGAAGCTACTCATGAAAAGAGGAAAGGGAACTGCCAAAAACCAGACCTTTGCACCTTTAGGATCAGTTTTTCAGACAGGCCTCTGGTCAGTATTTGACTGTGACTGTCAGACCTATTTTGATCCTATTTGCAAACCAGGGAAGAGTGTTGAATGAGTGACCTTGTGAGATGCTAAGAGAGGGAAGGTTGCTTGTGTCACCTGTTTATAGATACCAGGCTTATCCTTCCAGGAGAGGAGAGGTTGAGGCCTAACAATCCCCCCCCCCCTGAGGTCGTCATGATGACTCAGTCTGCCAGCTTCATTCCATTAAATGTCAAAGAAGATGTCTTCTAGGCGGAGAGGAGTGTGAGGTATATATAGGAACAAGACAAAAGTTTTAAAAAGTATTTGGAAAGAGATCAATTATAAAAATGTGAGTAAGCCAATATAAAAAAAGAAAAATCTTTTTTGATGTATACTAGGTAGTGAATTGTCCTTCTTCATGGCTCTGTACCTAAAAATTTATTTAATGAAATAACACATTTAAAACTTAACTAAAACTTAATGTTATCTAATTATATGCTGTATAACTTAATTATTGAATGATTTTACTAATTAAACATTAAAATTAAGCTATACATCAATCTATTTAGCTTTGATATTAATTTGATTCATATTGAATATAATACCTAAAAGCAAAAAAGAAATCTAGAATATACAAAATAAAGAATTTTGAAAAGATTTAACATAAGGGAAAGCAAACTGAAGGGGAATGATTGCATAAAATAAATGGATGATGATACAATAAGCTGACTATATGCTTACAAAAATAATTGTTGCAGTATGCCAGATGAAACAAAAAAGTCTCACCTGCTGATCAAGGACACCAACAGAGAGAGGCAGACCAATCTCCTTGGGGAGGGAGTTCAAAACTTCTGGTACCATGATGAAGAAAACCTTTTCTCAGGATGCCACCCATCTAGTCTCAGATGGCAGACACAACTGAAGCAGGGCCTCTAAAGATGACTGGACTAAACGAGTAGTTCATGTGAGAGAAGGCGGTCCTTGTAGGATGATTATAATGTCTACAACAACCCCACTGTGTGTTTTCTAATGATTCAGAAATAGAATTTTGATTTGTATTGATTCAAACTGACCTTTACAATGGGCAGACCCCTGAGAGAACATAACAACTTTTTCAAAACCATCCAACTGAGGTAACACATGAACTGGGATCTCTTGAAATGTCCATTTCCAACACTTCTATTCACTAGTCAGCACTGATGTTGTCTCTCTTAAATATCACCACATTTAATCTATGGACTTGTAGAACCTTGTTTATGTTTACCATATATGTACAGACTTGTGTGGTTTCCCCATTGCTGTTAAGGCTGCCAGTACAGCACAGTGCAGTGCTTTCCATGTAGTATCCCTGCCACAGTATCTGAGCACCCCATACCTCCAGGACTTTTAATGATTTTTTTTAAACCAGCAATTAAATATCATGACATTATTATAATGATATAACTATGTGCCTATCAAGTTCTCTGAATTCAGTTTTCATTTTTTTAAAAATAAGTTTCTAACCCCTTTTGTTGTGGATAGATACTTTTCTGCTTATATTTCTGCAATGAAAGGAACTGGAAACTAAATTTTAAAAAATTAAAACTGGGAATTCAGAGAACTTGATATATAGGTTATTATAACCTGCCCTGACCTGGATAGCCCAGGCAAGTCCGATCTCATCAGATCTCGGAAGCTAAGCAAGGTTGACTCTGGTAAGTACTTGGATGGGAGACTGCCTTGAAATACCAGAGGCAGGAGGTGGGGGCAAGCTTTATTCAGCCACCTTTCTAAATATCCTCCAGGCCCCCAGTAGAGGTCAGTCACCAGTGGTCACCATGACTTCCAGGTGCACACACATATTTAAAAAATACCAAAATAAAAAAGACCAGGAAAACCCAAACTTCTCCACCTACATGCCAGCCATCCAGGTTCACTGTAATCTTTTCTAAAGCTCATCAGAGCACACTTGGGAAAGATCAGAGAAAAGCCTTGGAAACCCTGGCAAATGCACAAATGCAACATGATGCTGTGAAGGGGGGGAGGGGAAATCCCACTTCCCAACAGCGACATGGCTAACAATGGCAATTTCCACACATATTATTAGTCCTAAACCTAGTACAAATAATCTGTATGGAAATGGCCATTGTTAGCAGAGAGCAAGCACTTCCTCTTTATGCATAGTTACTGCCTCCTAAAGGGACTATACGAGTATGTTTCTTTTGCCCTCACTTCTTGAAGCCCTGAAAACAGAGCAGTATGTGCTTTAATAAATGCCTCAAAAGAGAACTAAATTAACTGCCTGATAGAGCACATAGCAGAATACTTAACCGAACCCTGATGGGGTGTTGGATCTCCTGAGGTTCAGTTTCTGTTCAGGAAAATTCAGATGTTTTTGTGCTATTGAACGAAGCTAATATTTATGCTGCTGAAACTAGCACATGTCTGGCTCATTCCATTCAATCTCTTGCCTCTTGCACAGTATGGAAACCAAGATGAAGTATCAGACATGTTTACTTTACTAAAGTATGAATTAGGTATTGTTTTTCAGTGTGCTTCCTGCTTCTCCTGCATTACACAGTATCTGGAATATTTCTGTGAGTAAACTCCTCCTAGTGAATGGACAGAACATCTCTTATTTTTTACTCTTCTATAGTTTGATAAGTTAGTTTGGTTAGACCTTATTAACAGTGCAATGCTAAGCAGATGTTTTTGTTTGTTTTGCTGTCAAGTAGCAGCCAACTTATAGCAACCCTGTTGGGTTTTCAAGGCAAGAGTCAGTCAGAGGTTGTTTGCCATTGCTTACCTCTGTGTAGGGACCCTGGTATTCCTTAGTGGTCTCCCATCCAAATACTAGCCAGGTCCAACTTGCTTAGCTTCTGAGATCGGATGAGATTGGACTAGCCCTGGCTATCCAGGTCAGGACAAGCAGAGTTACACCATGTTAAATCTATTGAGTCAATTGCACAGCAAATCAGTCTTTCCAAGGAGTGGATATTAATATACAATTATGAAATGTTTTAAAACATTTGAATGATTCATAGTACATTAGAAAACTACAGTCCTTGGGATCTGTGATGACCCCAAAGTTAGTTTTTACTCATGTGATTCCCCCCCCCATTTAAAACCTTCTAGAAATATGAACCATGGAATCAGAGTTAAAAACCTTTATGTAAACTACTGCATCAACATAAAGTATATATTGGCCCCGGTCACACGGGCCGGATATCGCGGGGGGAGGCGTGGCTAATTGCCCCGGCGCAGTTTGATCTGCAATTACGCGATCAGACACGCCGGCGGCACACCACTCGTCCTTCCCTCGACGCCGGTGGGTAAACGAGGGACCGGAGGGGAATGGCACGCGCCGGCGCGATCACACCACGGGGGTCTGGAGGCAGCCTGTAGCAAACGTTTACTAGTACCTTGGAGGTACTAGTTTTTTAACTCGCATTGTTGGCGGTAAGCCACGGGTGCGCTCCACTTCCCAGATATTGGGGTGTGATTGCACCCGGATAATCCCATCCATGCCTCTCCCGCGGCAACTTTGCCGTGTGACCGGGGCCATTGACTTGCAAAGTTTTAGTTTTTACCATGAATGCTGCTATTTATTTATTTAATAGACTTTTATATTCCTCTTCTTCCAATGAGTTCAGAGTAGTAGACATGGCTTCTCACTTTTTTCTCACAACAGCCAAGTGTGATAAGTTACGCTGAAAAGGAGTGACTTGTACTCAGATTCATGACAGAGTGAAGATGATTCGTAAGCAGATAACCTAATAGTTAAATTAAAATCAGACAGGATCTGTGGAATAATAGCATTCTGAGGAACCTACTGAATGCCTACAGTTTTAATACCTACAGAATGCCTAAGTACTAATATCTAACAAAGTAGTGTTCTACCCATTCAGTATCACTCCACTGATGTCATTAATACAATGTATAAAAAGACAAATATAGTCAATTTTTGTTTTAGAAACACCGTTGAATTCATAGGGTGGCTCAAAACTGTTACCTGGCACTTCATTGCTTTCCTCTGTGACACACAATTCCCACAGTTAGATGCTTTCGTTCAGTAGTGTATGGTGGTGGCATTAAATTAAATCAATATATACTTTAATGAAGAAGAAGAGATTGGATTTATACCCCGCCCTTCACTACCCAAAGGAGTCTCAGAGTGACTTACAAACTCCTTTCCCTTCCCCTCCCCACAACAGACACCCTGTGAGGTAGGTGGGGCTGAGAGAGCTCTTGACAGAAACTGCTCTTTTTCAAGAACAGCTCTTATCAGAACTATGGCTTGCCCAAGGTCATCCAGCCAGGTGCAAGTGGAGGAGTGGGGAATCAAACCCGGTTCTCCCAGATTAGAGTCCGCAAACTTAACCACTACACCAAACCAATGATGCTTACTATTACATGATAGTTTGAATTAATAGTCTGAAGTAGTAGTTAGGATAAAAAATAAAGGATATCTCTCTTGGCTGTACTGATCACTGGCAGGTCCATACTGGGAACATATGGGGCAATACCCCCTCAGAAATATGCCATGTCCTTCTCTGAATTCCTAGTGTTTTTAACAGTTCTAGCCCTTTGTGCTGGGGAGACATAAAGGAAGATGCGTAAGCAGTATTTGCTTGAATTACATAAGAAGAAATGAGACAGGTGGTGCTGTAAGATGGATGGAGCTGACCAAATTCATTTTCATCTACTACATAACCTTTTGTACCTGGGTTCTTTGATTCTTCTTGTTTTTTCTCCACAAGTGAAAACATAGGGCAGAAATCTGGCGTAAGCAGTATTTGCTTGAATTACATAAGAAGAAATGAGACAGGTGGTGCTGTAAGATGGATGGAGCTGACCAAATTCATTTTCATCTACTACATAACCTTTTGTACCTGGGTTCTTTGATTCTTCTTGTTTTTTCTCCACAAGTGAAAACATAGGGCAGAAATCTACAGTGAATTGAATTGAATTGAATTGAATTTATTACAGCGCATAGCCAGCAATATAAAACCATACCTACAAATATTTATCATATAAATAGATTACAATGTCTAAAATATCCAGATGGTAAAACTATTTGTGTAAAATTATACAAGAATTTTAAACTCTAAAACCAGAGATACGGTGTAAAAAAGGACAGAATTTTAGTCTTAAAAAAAATAAAGTAATAAGAATAAAAAGATCAATTAGATTAAAAACAAACAGTCCTAACCCAAGTGGCTGCCTGAACACTGATGAGCTTTTACAACCAAACAACAAAATTTCGCTATCTGGTGTAGCGCTATATGATCAGAATTTATAAGCAATTTCTCTATCTTATCCTGATCCGAGGAGCCAACCAAGAGAGGACCAATAAGTTTTGTGCGAGCTTCGTTATATAATGGACATCTTAGGAACACATGTTCCTGGGATTCTATCTCCCCAGACGCACACATGCACAGCCTCTCATTTCGGGGAGTTTTCTTGAATTTGCCCTCAAGAACTGCAGAAGGTAAAGCAGAGCATCTAGCCAGCGTATACGCCCTCCTAAGTTTATTTGACTCCAAAATGGATAAGTATGGGGCTTGAGCAACCATATATTTACTACCGTATGGCGCTAAAAAGGCAGGGGTCGCCTGTACGTCCAGTTGGCGTTCGATGTCTTCAATCCTCTGCCTGAGCACTAGCTTAGCTTGAACACCACCCCTATCCAAAAGCTCTTGGGGGGAAAACCCTAGTAATGTAATTTTCCGAATAGTATGGGTCAGCCATTCAGATTGGTAATCGTCAGTCAGGATTAAGGGCACAAGGCCACATGGGTTTAGGTTTATCTTTAACCAGAGAAAAATAGAGTGCAAGGTGATCTTAGCTTCAACTTTCATCATGCCAGTCTCTAGCCGTACCATTGCATTTGTAACACACCTTGGGACTTGGAGCACTGATCTCAAGAATTTCGATTGAACCAGCTCTAGTGGGGCATAACAAGAAGATGACGCCCCAAGTAGCGTCCCATAGAGCATCTGGGCTAATGTTTTAGCCTTAAAGAGTTTCAGTGCTGCTGGCACAAAATAGCCCCCTGTAGAACGGAAAAACTTGAGTATCCCTTGGGCGGATTTCTCACCCGTACATGCTGCTAAAGGCCGCTTTGAGATCGATAAAGGCTGCATATAAAGACGGGGGGCCCTTGCGAACATATTTTTCTATAAGATGCCTAAGTAGAAGACAATGGTCCGTAGTCGATCTGCCCTGCCTAAACCCTGCTTGTTCCTGAATTATTATATCATCCTGCTCCAACCAAAGTGTAAGTTTTTCTAGAAGGTGTTTAGCATATAATTTACTTATAACACTTAGAAGACTGATAGGCCTATAGTTTGCAGGATCTTTTCGGTTACCTTTTTTATAGAAAGGAACAACCGCGGCCACCCCCCATTCTTTTGGGACCTTCCCTGTTGTATCAATATAGGTAAATAAGTGTGCTAGAAAGGGGGCCCACCAATTTATGTTTTCCTTCAAAAATTCAGGAGAGATCCCATCCAGGCCAGGGGCCTTGCCTCTTTTAAGTTGGCCTATCAATGATGTGATCTCTTTTGGGGAAACCGAGGGCCAGCTTGGCAGGTCGCTAAAAACTGGAGATGTAGACAATTGGGGGGAATTATCAAAATACATATTCCGAAAATATGAAATCCAAGTTTCAGATGAAATGTGGATTTCCCTTGTTAAAGAACTATTTCCCCTTTGACTGGAGACCATCCTCCAAAATAAAGCGGAGTTCTTTTCTTTGGCAGCTTGAATTAGAGCCCTCCATGCTTCCCTAGCATATTCCTTCTTTTTTCTTTTAATTAAGTTTTTATAGACTCGTTTCTTTTCTAGTAAGGCTAGGTAGGCACTAAGCTCTTTCCCAACATGGTGGCCAATATAATTTGCATAGGCTTGAGAGAGTACCCTTTTTGCCTCCAAGCAATCTCTATCGAACCAAGGCTTTGACTTTAACTTAAAAGGATTAGAGGCTCTCTGATCCCACTCCTGAAACAGGAGGGAGGCAAATCTCCTAATGAGGCCTTCATACAGTGACAAAGGATTCCCGTTTTGGCTTACATTTGAGAAAGCAGCAGCATAATTTTGGATATTTTCTGTTGCCAAAATTGCCTTCAATTGATTGTCTAGATTGCTTGACCACCTAACAGGACGTCTTTGTTGTTCCAGCCCTCTCATTTGGCATGGGTCGCAAATTTCACGGCATGGCTCCTGTGAGGTAACCGATATGTGAAGGGATAAAGGGAGATGATCACTATCTAAATATGGCAGAATTTTAAAACTTTTAACCTTGGCTAACAAAGATGTTTAGACTAAGATATAGTCTAAAGTACTAGCAGCCACCCCTGACATATAGGTAAAGCCACCAGGGTAGTCACCTACTATGGAGCCATTTAAAACTTGAAGATTTGTTTTAAACATTAACTTTACCAGGCATGCACCTGCATAATTTGATCTTCTGTCTTTAAAAAATCTGGGAAGAAGCCAACTTTCCACTCCCTCCATTTGATCTCTAAAGAATAGTTTATATTTAGCGTCTAAAGAGGGGTCATCTGGGCCCAAACGAGCATTTAGATCGCCCAATAGAAGAAGCATAGCTTTAGGAAATGCTTCTGCAGTGAGAATTATACTGTTTCAGGGTAAATTCCAGTGTTTTCAGTAGGCAGTTTGCCTCAGTATCAGGTGGGGCCATGGGAGGAGGGACAGGAGTATAAAAATGAATATTCAGTTTCACTAAAATTGGTTATCTGTTTTTAATAATTAAATACAAGTCAACTTGCTGTAATTTGCCTCTGAGCATACACAGAATACCATTTACTGGGTTAGACTGAATAGGCATAATGCAGATTTAGACTCAAGAAACTCTCAATACAGAAAAAGAAAACTTCAGGAAGGTCAGAGAGTGCTGAGAGGACACAGTATCCATACAACAAAGCTCCATTACCTCTCACTATTGAAAAAAATAAGGTCTTTTGGATATCCTATATATATATGTGTGTGTGTGTGTGTCCAACGTTTTGGCACTTTCCAGTTCTCCCATTGGCTGTACTGTGTGCTCCATCAGCCATTGGCCCATCAACTGCCACTCAAGAGTACTCGCGTGCCATTGGCTGGGGGCTAGGTCCGCTCCTCTTCTTTGCCCACTATCAGCTTGACCAGTCTTCCCTGTCACAATAAACTGCCAAAACGGCTGTCTCTCCTGACAAATACATGTCTACTGCTTGGCTCCTCCGTAGCTGGTTGGCTGGCTGGCTTCTGAGGTGGACCACTGGCTGTCAAACCATTCTCTTCTCCTGCTGTGCAGCTCACTTTCCACTCAGTGGCTGTTGCTAGGCAACCAAACTTGGTTCTGTCAGTAAAAGGCAGGGGGAAAAGGCCCTTTCCAGGTCTACTTTGGCCTTTGTAGGGAACGCATTGGGGTCAGTCCTGACTAGGGTTGCCAGCTCCAGGTTGGGAAATTCCTGGAGATTTTGTCATGGAGTCTACAGAAGCCAGAGTTTGGGGAGGGGAGAGGCCTCACCTGAACAGAATCCCTTTGAGTCCACACTCCAAAGCAGTTATTTTCTCTAGGGGAGAGAGAGAGATCTGTTGTCTGGAGTTCAGTAGTGATACAAGTTGATACCACAGCCAGTGTGGCATAGTAGTTAGCACTTCAGAGCAGAATCTGCCAAACCCAGGTTCTTGCTGTGGAAGCTGAGTGGGTCTGTCAGTCACAGACTTTCAGCCTAACCTACCTCACAGGGTTGTTGTGCAGATCAAAAGGGGGAGAGGAGACTGATGTAAGCTGCTTTGGTCCCCACTGTGGAGAAAAACTGTACTTTTCATCCTGGGGACCATTGTTGCCAATCTCCAGGTCAGGGCTGGAGATCGCTCAGTATTACAACTGTTCTCCAGATGACAGAGATCAGTTCACCTGGAAAAAATCGTGGACTCTGCCATTATAACTTGCTGAGGTCGCCACATCACATTGACGCTGAATGCCCAAGGCCACGGAACCCACCCAGAGCCTCTTTCTAGAGTTTGTTGCATTTATTTCCACAACAAGACTTATTCCTAGTTCTAAATAAATTGCAGTCAGATTCAGAGGCCAGGGCTACCCAACTATCAGTTGTTAGCTGACATCTCTGGGCTTTTTAAATTTTAAAGGGCTGTTATTTTTTATGGGAGCAGACTTTACCAAAGTAGTGTATTCTGGATTGCAAAAGAGTACAATATTCTGAAGCATCTCACAGTTCTTTCAGGCTTATTGCACATTCAACTACTGCTCATCACAACTATGAGAAATATTGTCTCAGAAGGACTGTTAAAATTTTGATGTCTAGTGAAGTGTGTAGACCAGTTTGTCAAAGGTAGGCCATCAATAGTAGCATTGCAATTACACTTTCCGAGCAGAAACCTGTTGCAAGTTAAGGCAAAATTCAGTATTCTCTAATGAAAATTTCCATTAAAATGGGCCAATGCCAAATTTCAAAAATAAATCCTATTTTCTAAGTAGTACTGACTTTTATAGTTATATTACCACAATATTACTCTAGAAATGTATTCTGTTACTGCAGATTACAAATTTGAGACTGTAAATCCTATTTATAATAGCATATTACAGCTGGAGTATACGATTTCAACATTGTTGCACCAAAGTAATTATTCAATAATTAACAAATTTATCTCATTTTGATTTTCTTTCATAATTTCTTTACTTCTGAATAATTTTATCAATTTTATTAATTTAATTCATGAAGAAAGTTTCATTAATTTGGTAATTTCATATGACCTTACAAGCCTTTCCGCAGTAATGAAGCATAATGTCATAATAAGCCGTATCTCAGTTTTTGCTTCTTGTGGAATGAAATTGAACTGACACTGAAAATCAGACTGAACTTTCTTCTCCCCCAAACTGGAACTAAAAGTTAGAAATTGCTGTACTGAAATAATTGCAAGGATATTTATGTAATATGTTTCCACTGCATCAAGAGCTGCAAATGCAGAGTTTACACCTGTTCATTTGCTTTTATCATTCAGGTAGCTACATTCACATAGAAAATACATAAATTATCCTTATGAGAAGACATCAGAATCCTGTTACATTCCAATCTAACATTTATTTATTCACAAATTAGTGTTGTTTATTCTGCTTTATGTGTATGTGTGCGTATGTGTTTTAAATATATAATATAAAATTATCTGTTTTTGCTCCTTTCCATTGTTAGTACTGCTCTTAGAAAATATCTCATTTTGCTGCTTCTGTAATTTATATGTTGATTCTTCTGGGTTATGATACTGTTTCCCAGAAGAGCCAGAGGAGGGCTTCAGAATTTGATGAATGGGAGTAGTAGGATACAAACTATTGCTTGTTTCTTTTATTGTTTTCTTAAGATGTTGTTGATTTGAATTTGGTTTTATTTAGGGCCTATTTTAGTTGGGAGTGGGTGGAATACACATATATCTTAAATAATAAGAAAGACCTGTTTAGAAGGTGCCCTGTTAAGAGTGGCCCAGGGTCAGAACCACAAATTGTGATGTATCACCAATACTTCTGTATTGTGAGCACCAGCTTTGAAGCAGATGTGCAAAGCAAATGATCACATCAGGAGTGCCATTTATCTTTAGTATAAATAGTAATGTTCCTTTTAAGGGATGGTCTAATTCTTTTCTTCTTTGTATGCCTCTGTCGCATGTGTCCTATTTTTCTCAACTGAGAACAAAGAGAAGCTACTTCTTAACCAACTCTCTAGAGCCCACAGTGTTAAAACCTCTGCCCTATGTAACAGAAGTAGAAAAGATTGGAGAATAAAATGTAATCAGGTCACGGAAAATGCTTCAGATTCTTAGGATCCAGCCATACATTTTTAGGCATTAGTGCAGCACAAAGTTGAATAAATATTTCAGATCCTTAGGTACCAATGGTACATTTTGAAGGCACATTGGATTTTTACGTAATTAAATATAAGCTTAAAAAAATAGAGTATTTGAAGTATATTGTGTACTTCTGCTTGTTAACTGTAACTGGGATTCCTAACATTAAAAATATGGACAATATGAGTCTACCCTATATACTACGGCAGCATATGTGCAGTTCAAATAAAATAAGTCCTTCTTAATACTGTATAGCAGCCTTTAATATATAATGAGATTTTACCAAATTAAAGTAACTATTGTTGTAAATCTTTAAATCTTGTAACAGCTTCTAGGGCTGTTTACAATCTATACAGTAAACACTAAACCAAAAATACCTAATAATAAAACAGTAATGTCACGGCTCAAGTGGGGTGTCACCTGACGCTGCCACCACTCTGGTTCCAGGCTCCTCTGAGAAGGCCCAGAGCACCCTCCCAAGCCTTTACACCTCCCTTTTAGCCGAAATGAGCGTGAGGACCAGGCAGAGTGAACAATGAAAACAGTTTATTTTATAGGAGGTCAAATAAACAATGTGCAGGAATAATAACAGTAAGTGGGTGAAAAGAAAAGAAATCAAATGCCCTAACACGTCTAAATATACTGTCCCTAGCTCACTATCTCAAGTGGCAGACTACTCACCCTTCCCTTAGGATGAGGGTTTCTTCCCCACAGCAGCCTTCCTTCTGGCCCTGTTTCCTGGGAAGAAGAACAGCTTCTCCACTTACACCATTTATTTTATTCCCCTGCCCTCTTCTTTCCTACTGGCCAAAATCGGCATCAAAACTTCCCACTGCCTTCTGGGGTTTGTAGGCCCAGCCTCCCCTACTGCTAGACAGGCTCCCTGGGCCTACTAGGTCTCCGGTGGCACAGCCCTGATCATGACAAGTAATAATCTGTGCATTAAAGCAGCATAACAAAAGGAATAAGGGTAAGAAATCATCCCCTAAAAGCACAGAATGATAATGTAGTATTGATCTGATGCCTGAAAGATAGTAAAGTAAATGCCAATCAAGCATCTTGAGGGAGCCTAGACTATACCATAAACTGCCTCTGTGTAGGCAGCATAGCAGTCCTGGTTGGTCTCAACAAATGATGGGTTTGGTGCTTTCATCCTTTCCCTTGCAAAGATCTGGCTGGTATCTTGGCCTCTACATTAAGATGCATCAATGACATTTTAATTGTCTGGAAATACTGGAAGGAAGACCTTGAGGAATTCCACTGGAGTCTTAATTGACTTCCACCAGACCATTAACCTAAGCCTCAGTTTATTCATACAGGAGTTTCACATTGTGGACATTACTGTATGACTGTGTGATGGACATGTAAACATCACTTTATAATGGAAATTATCTGGTAATGACACTTATATGTTTTCAGCTACTATGCAAAAGATAGCCCCTAAGATACAGTTGCAGTTGTTCCAGTCCTTCAAACAGGCACAAGCAGCTGCAGGATTTACATCTGGATTTACATTCCTATAACTATGGTCTGGAGAGGAAGATGAGACCTTGCAGCTTCATATAAACAAAGCCACAGAACCACACAAAAAAATCCTTGCTGCTCCAGCTGCAGGTTACCTGATGAAATTTTAGAATGCTAGTTTTCCCCCAATTACCAGGAAGGTTTAAAGATATTGGCTTACTTGGCTGATACCTGTGGCACTTTCTTAAGGTGTTATTGGAACAATTGGACCCAGCATACAGTTGTAGTTAGAGCAATAAATTTTCCCAACCCCTCCCCGAGGTATAGAAATAACTTTTGAATTGTTCTTTAAAGTGTGCTCTCTTGCCCACAGAAATTGAACATAAAACGATTCATTTCTCAAAGAACAGATGGAGTATAAAACATAAGTGCCCTAACAGAAGCCATGATACATGGATGATAGGATTTGACAGTTTTACAGTATGAAGGTTAACTGTATTTGCAGCTATGATAGTATTTAGTATTTTATATCGTTATTAATTTGTACTGAAATTATGATATTTTTGTAATAAAAATGCATTTAAGAAAAAAGTAGTTTTAGAATCCGTCATGTAATGAGCATAAGCAGTTCATTTGTATAACAGACAGTCTCCCCGAGCCTAGACAGAAACTTTAACCACTGCACCATGCTGATTCCTGTGTGTTGACTGCTGTTGAACAGTAGCAAGCCTCTGAGCCTGGGTGTAGGTGTACCAGACCCCTGCCGGGGCCAGGGAAACCCCCACTTTTGTGCGGCACTTCCCTGCCACCAGCCAGCTGGCTGGCGGTGGAATTCCCACCTCCAACTGGTCCAAAAGGCAAAGTGATGATGTCACCCAGAAGTGATGTCATCATGTCGCTGATGTCATACGGTGACACTCTAGATCTTCTTTGTGGTCTCCGTGCATCACACCTCTGGGATATAGTGCGCCTACGCCGACCTCGATCGATTCCTCTTGAAAGCAAAAGGGATTTTCGCGCCCGCTCCCCAGTCACACACCGGCCCCACTGTGCATAACCAAGGGAGGGGCATGACAATCCCGCCAGTTCTCTTCTGACCGCTGCGCTGGTAGGATCTTCTCTGCTTCCGTTGGTAAAAAATTTGGCTTTAAGGCCTATTCCTCTTTTTCTTCAAAGTTTCTTCACCTTTTTCTTATTTTTTGTTAAGTGAAAGGACTCTGTCACTACAAATTCATTTCCCCCCGGACTTTATCGTTTGGTCTCTTTTTCATAGACCGCGTGTTCCCTCTCCTCTCCCGGCCTCTGGCCAAGAGATGGGGTTTCTTTAAATGGTGCCTCAAGTGTGGTAGTAAAACGCTCCCCCGGATGGCCACTCGCTTTGCCTTCTGTGCCTTGAGGAATGTGGACTCCTGTGCACATTGCGCTAAGTTCTCGAAGCAGACGAGAAAGAACAGAGCTGCTAGACTTCGCATCACGCTTTTGGAGTTAGCGCTCTCACCGATGTCGTCACAGGACACTTCGGGGCATGCATCAGTGTCAACTGCTGCCTTGGCATTGATGGCTGCGTTGTCTCCAATACTGACTAACTCATATGTCAACCGCTCGATGCTGAAATGCTTGGCCCAGACATCTCAGTCCGAAGCCCATACTCCCTCCAAAAAACACAGGGAGGGCAAGGACGAATGGCCAGTTAAGCACAAAAAGCATAAGAAAACTCCCCCTATGCAAAGTCCACTGACCCCTCGGAGGGCCATGGAATCGAATCTTGTGGGGGCTGGTTCACTTGATTCTTCGAGCCGAGAGCAGCCACAAGGTGTACCGCAGTCACCTTAGCTGCATCCTATCCAGCTCACTGATTCTGAGCATGATATGGACTTGACGCAGATCTCCCGGTCTTCCAGTGTCAAAAGCCTACACTCTGACCGTGGAGCTGACACCTTTGTCCGTCCTTCACCGTTCCGACCCAATGATAGAGGAAGGCCATTGGCACCAATCCACCCACCACCACCACCACCCTGGGATCAGCAGCAATGACAATACATGTACGGGGCCTATTAATTCGCAAGTGGCATGCCATGGTTTCCACTCCAGCTGGTGGATTGGGACAGTCAGTCTACCTCCTCCCGGCTCTCTTGGTATCGAGATCCTCCACCGACGCTGGAGTTTGTGTGGCCTCAACCGTCAAGGCCAATGGGCAAACCTCCCAAACCACCACCTCCAATAGTTCCCAAGTTTAAAGGGCCATCGGACCCAGTCCCATCGACACCGCTGTTGCCTATTTCCTTTTCCTAACCGTCTGAATATTCCGTTTCTTCCGACACCTCCTCCCAATCAGGAGATGAAAACCCCGACCCTCAGATGGAACCATTCGCCACCTCAACAAGTGGGTGACGATCTTCCAATTTCTCCGTCAGAGGATCTCAACTCTTATGGGGACTTTATCAAACGGATGGCAAACACGTTGACCCTGTCTACGGTGCAACCCCCACCTACCGTAGCAGACTCTGTGTTTGATATCGTATAGATGGACACTTCTACCCCGATAGCCTTACCGATGACGTCGGTCCTGCTTCAGGCAGCTAAAATCCCATGGTCTCACCCGGCATCGAGCCAGAGAGTAGATCATATGTATAAGGTGCAGGAGCAAGGTGCTGAAATTTTATTCACCCACCCTAAACCTAATTCCATCGTAGTCACCTCTTCCTTCAAAGGCAGTCATTCCACCCCTCCCAAGAAAGAAGGGAGGAAAATTGATTCGTTTGGAAGAAAATTTTATTCTGCTGGAGCACTTGACATCAAGACTTCAAACTATACTGCATGTATGGGCAGATATCAATTTCCTCTCTGGGAGCAGATGTCCGAGTTTATTGCAACCCTCCCTGAGGACTCTAACCGTCAGGCTCGCAGGATTCAAAAAGAGGGAATGCTTTTGGCTAATCATCAGCTCAGTGCAGCTAAGCACACACTGGATGTGGCCGCCAAAATGCTGACTTCAGCAGTTACCCTTCGACGACATGCCTGGTTGCATTCTACTGCCCTACCGCAGGACACAAGGGCTCTCATTGAAGACCTCCCATTCGAGGGTGAGGGCCTTTTCAGTGCCACGACTGATACGGTCCTGCAAGACCTAGACAAAAGTATAAAGACGTCGTGGAATTTAGGAGTCACGCGACAGCTCCTAAACTATCCAAAGCGAAATCCTGGAACAATCCATGGTCTCGCAGTTCCTCTCTTAAGTCGTCCCCGGAAACACAGAGGCAATGCTCACCCACTGTGTCTTCCCACTCTTATGGGCACAAACCAAAATTCTCATCCGCCTCTCAGCCTAGGGCTAAGACTCCGAAAGCTCCCAAGCAGAGCCTTTGGCTCCTTTCATTCCACCCCTACCTGCCTGTCTCCGTATCTGGCTGTCTGGCAGCAAATAACGCCAGACGGGTGGGTACTCTCCGTCATCGAAAAAGGGTACCTCATATAATTTATTCAGATACCCAAGGCCCCCAACTTCATAATTACCTCACCATCCAGAACCTTCTTCAGAAGAACGCTATAGAACCAGTCCCGACAGCACAGCATCAACACAGGTTCTACTCCCGTTATTTTACGGTCCCCCAAAAGACGGAGGACTCCATCCTATTATGGACCTCAGGGGACTCAACTGGTTTATCTCCTATCGGAAATTCCGAATGACAACATTACAAAGCATTCTCCTCCTTCTCAGCGAAGGTGTCTGGATGGTAACCCTGGACTTGCAAGACACATATTTTCATATAACTATCCACCCATCTCACAGGAAGTTTCTGTGTTTTGCAGTCGCGGAAGGCCATTTTCAGTACAAAGCCCTCCCTTTTGGACTCTCAACAGCACCCAGAGTCTTTACAAAAATGATGATTGTCATTACGGTGTACCTCCATCTTCGGAATGTACGGATTTTTCCATACATAGCAAGCTGCAGAGAGACTCTGCTCAACCATATCAATTTAATGCTGGTCACCCTCGATGTGTTGGGCCTAAGGGTGAACCTAAAAAAGTCAATGCTCCTTCCTTCATTGAGAGTCCAGTTTATCAGTGTAATTTTGGATTCGATTGTCTGCCGAGCCTTTCTCCATCCCAAATGGGTGAGAGACATTATCACTCTCATCAACCTGATAAAGACACAGGGGGATGCGTCAGCAAAGCACATCCAACAGCTCTTGGATCTGATGGCCGCCACCACAGCGGTACTTGTCTTCGCCAGACTACAGATGAGACCACTTCAGCTGTGGTTCCTCAAATGTTTCCATCCACAGTGGCAGCTTCAATTTCAATGGTTCGTGCTATCTGTGCAAGTGCTGAATTCCCTACGGTGGTGGGAAACTCCAGACAACCTCCTTCAGGGAGCCCCATTTCTTGCACTCAGCCCCAAAATGACCCTAACCACAGATACATCCCTGTGGGGATGGGGGGCTCAACTCCAAGGTGTTTGTGTGGGTGCCAAATGGGAACCTCATATGGCCCACAAACACATCAACTTCCTGGAACTGCTCGCTATCCAGTATGCCCTAAGGTCCTTTCGCCACCTCCATGGCTCACTGTATGGTGGCAATCCTGACAGACAGCACCACCACTCTGTGCAACCTGAACAGGCAAGGCTGGACAGTGTCCAGGAGACTCTGTCAACTGGCCTGGGAGATTTGGACCGAATATCAATATCAGGGTGTGTTCATCATTGCTGTTCACTTGCCAGGGTCGCTCAATGTGCATGCGGACTTTCTGAGCAGAGGAGGCGCATCCCTCCATGAGTGGGAACTCAACCAATATTCCACAGATGGGGTCACCCAGAAATAGATGCATTTGTGATGCGTCAGAATGTGAAGTATCATCTGTTCTGTACCAGGGCGGGACAGGACCCACTGTCCCTGGGGGACGGCCTTCTGTTCCCATGGTCCCACAGGCACATGTACCTGTTTCCCACCAATTCCTCTACTTACCAGAGTGCTAAGCAAGATCATGAAGGAACAACCTCAATGCATCCTCGTGGCGCCATGGTGGCCACGTCAGCACTGATTCCCAACTCTACTCCACATGTCTCAGGGCACCAACATACATTTCCCCCCGGCACCAGATCTCCTCCTGGCTCAGGAGGGCCAAGTGCTTCACCATGATGTACCACACCTCAAACTCACGGCATGGAGGATCCCCCAGCACAGCTCAAAAACAGGATAGACCTTGTTCTGTTCAACTGTTGGAAGCCAGCTACACGTGCTTCCTATGAAGGGAAGTGGAAGAAATTCCTGTCTTACATTGAGTCTTTGGGGTTACCACCACCCCCTGCGGACTTGAGGGTAATTTTCGGATTCTTGTTGACCTGTCTGGACTTGGGTCTTAGTTGCTCCTCCTTAAAAGTCTATTTAGCAGCCATCTCCGACAATCATCCTGTGGTGGACGTCTATTTTGTTTTTTTCTCACCCACAAACGAAGCAGTTTCTGAAGGGCCCCACTCGCCTCTTTCCTTTGGCTCGTGGGCTGACTCCCTCCTGGGAGTACTGTCCAAGTTAATGGGCAAACCATTTGAGCCCATGGCCACGTCTAGCCTGCAGCTTCTCTTATGGAAGACTGCCTTCCTAGTAGCCATTACCTCAGCAAGACGAGTGAGCGAATTGTCTGCACTCCATTGCGATTCTCCATACTTGGTTTTTCACCATGATGGTGTCCCCTTGGCCCCAGATGTCTCTTTCCTGCCTAAGGTTGTTTCCAGTTCCAAAGATCTACACTTCTTCTCCCATGGCTACTTTAGGTTTGATGAATTCCATCTCCCTTTGTGGGTTATTTTATTTCTGATGATACACTCTACTTGGACTACACTATGATATGAAGTTTTGCTACTGAATTTCTTCAGAATCCCAATATCAGCTCATCTTCCTGGAATTATTGTGACTGGGGAGAAAGGAGGGGAAAAACAATTGCAGAGCTATTGTTACCAACTGATATATTTTGTGTGACTCAGGCTTGTGAAGTGTAATAGTCAGAAAGCAAGGAAGAGAGCCCCCAGGCCACTTTCATTTATTCTGTTACTAATATTTATTCAAACGAATCTTTTCTGAGGAAAAGAATGAGCAAAGTTAATAAATTATGTGATGGTAGTGGTGACAGAAAGAAGAGTCAATATGGTGATTTTAATTGCTTTTGAGGAGGAAAGAATTGTTGGAACTGACCCTGATATTAATCAATCTAAAAGCAACCGATAATCATAAATCGTATAACTGGAATGAATTTGAAGGTCATCTGTCACAAACTCCCTGCTGTCCTAATACAAGGTCTGCTGTTTATAGGAATAAATAATGTCCTATAGATTGAACTGTAATAGTTAATTCATTCTGTTTGCATGGTGGATAGTGATGGTAGCTAAATGACCATAATGGCAGTCCCTTCCTCTGCACTTCCTTCTGCTTGCACTGTTATTACTTCTTTGTTGGAACCATTTTATTAAACAAACATGGACATATTTTGTCCATCCACTTATCTAAAGTGATCTCCTGTATTCCAGACCACACACACACACACACACACACATACAAATTGTGCCCCTAACAACTCAGAGGGGACAAGTTAGGCTTACTTTGACAGCAAATAATATGCTCACACTCTGAGATGCCCGGTAGTCACCATTCAGAAAGATCTCCTAACCCTGTTATGGGTTTTTATAGAAATACAGACAGAGATTGCTGTAACAGTCAGAAAGAAGGGCATACGCATCCTTAGCTATGGATCACTTGGGAACCTCTTCCCCATTTCCAAAGGTCACTTGGAATTTCTTCACAAAATGTCATTTCTGTACTTGTCATTAATGATGCATATATCTAACATTCATGTATGTGTTCAGATTAACAATTTATACATCCTGCACAACTAATGTTATATGTCAGGGTTATCAACAACCTTTCTTCTTTGAGCGCTAGTATCTATCTGTGAAAATGTTGGTATCTGTGGAACATACAGTGTGCTTTTACGTAACTCACATAATCGTACCCTAATATTAGTTCCATCTGCAGCTTTTCCTAGTTGACATATTCTGCACATGTTATGAATGACTATGTTAACCATCTTGGCTTTACCATCCTTTGTGAATTGGATCCAATTGGTATTTCCCCCCATATATCTGTTCCCTCTGCAGTTCTTGTACCCTTCTCCCAAAGCTAGTCTTCTGAGGATTCTCCAGGTTGGGGAGGAGTGCTGCATCAAGAGTGAGAAATTGGCATAAATAACACCTCTGTTCTAGTGCAACCTTTAGTTCTGTTTGTGGTGCTATCTCAGTTCATACAGGAGGGTGCATTTCTGTGAATTAGCAAGCCATATTGTATACTATTTTATTGAAAACCACTGATCCTCAGCAGCAATATTTTGGGGAGTACGGGGTGCTGCACAGTGGAAGTAACACAAATATCTTCCATCAATTAATTCCATATTCTAGAAGTTTGGATTCAAACTTTTGTTTTTACTCAGGGGTCCACAAATGGTGCCCATGGGCACTGTGGCATCCACAAATACCTTTCTTAGCACCTGCTAAATGTTTTTTAGAAAGTGGGTGGGTCGGCTTTGGTCCAGAAGATCTTTTGATTAGTCATGGAAATCTGATTGGAAGCTTTTTTAAAAAGTTGCTTCAGCAGCAGCTGCTAACAAAGCACAAGGATCTTCACGGCATGACTGAAGGTGTAAGTTGTGGGTATGCAAGGAAATATTTTTAAACAGGGCTCTTTTGTAGCAGGAGCTCCTTTGCATATTAGGCGACACACCCCTAATGTAGCCAATCCTCCAAGAGCTTACAGTAGCCCCTATAAGAAGAGCTCTGTAAGCTCTTGGAGGATTGGCTACATTAGGGATGTGTTGCCTAATTTGCAAAGGAGTTCCTGCTACAAAAAGAGCCCACAAGATGTCTGTTTTAAAAGGCATCCTGTTAAACAGATCTTCTGCCTGAAGTGTTGAAGAATTACTGGCCCCGGTCAGACGTGCCAGAAAACGCGGGGGGGGGGCGTGGCTATTTGCGCCATCACATTCTGATGCGCCATTATGCGATCAGATGTGACGGCGACTTCCCTGCGGCAAAGAGGACGATGGGGGAGAAAGCCGCGTGCTGGCGCAGTCACACCCAGGGAGTCCGCATGCAGCCCGTGGCAAACCATTTGACAGTAGGTAATCCCAGGTACTTTTTTAATGCGCATCTTCGGTGGGATGCCATGGGTTCGCCACGGGTGTGCTATGCCTCCCTGATGTTCCGGTGTGATCGCGCCCGGAAAATCTGCAGGACTATCATGCCTTCAGTGCAGCAAATGCTCCGTGTGAACGGGGCCACCATTACACATGACCTCAGTCCCTGATATTTTATAGCAGGCTCTGCCTCCTGTGGCAGCCATTTTGTGATTGTGCCTGCCACTCTGTGTCAGAATTATGATGGTGCCCACAGGCTCAAAAGGTTTGGGGGCCCCTGCTATACTCCTATGGAGGATCTTTTTTGGGGGGGGAAATCTTGTCTTAGTTTATTTTGGGGAAAGTAGTCCTCCTGAGATGCCTGCTGTGATGCCTACTGATCTCTAGCTCAATTTGTGGCTGATAGATCTTGCCGTAATAAATGCCTGACTGACTGACTGACTGGCTGATAGATCCATCAAGATCAGTGTTTTGTATTTTTAATCATCAGCTCGTAATGACTCATAATGATTTGGCAGTGTTTTGGCAAAGACTGTGCTTATTTCCACAAGATTTGCTTGGGAGCAGAAGGTTATTTTTTTCTCCTTTGTAGGTTCAGATATTAGTACAGATTTTTGATACCAACAGTCACAACATTGTACTCATTATAATTCACAGCTAATAGAATTAATTACTGAATCTTTTAATTTATCCTACTCATATTGAATTTACTGTATTAAAGATTGAATCCTAATTACGGCTAGTGAACAGAATATGAATCTTTGCTGCTCCACTCCTACAGTCCTTTCTGACTTCTCCTTAAATAGATTCCTGGGATTCGCCTACCCAGCTGAGTGATTTCACTCCCTTCCCTCTCCCCACTAAAGCTGTGTAATCCCTTGGGTTATTAGTCCATGCAAGTCCCATGACCCCAGGGCATTTTCCATTGTGAGGTTCTTAGTTGTGAGTGATCTAACATCAATTTGTCAAAACTTCCTGCTTGAAAGACCCAGCTTAGTGAGTTATCTAAAACTGCCTTCAATATACCTCCTCCTCACTCCCAACATTAGTTTCCTGGAAATATTCCCAGTATTTAATCACCTTTTACCAATCAGGGATCATATATGTTAGAATATCCTCCCCCTTCTTGACTTTCCAAACTAGAAACAAATCCTTTGTCTTGATATCTGGCCTTATAACTAGAACCAGAACTCATCACTTTGTCAAATGTACTTTTGGTTGCCCTTGTGTTCCAGGACAGGCATCTTGCCAGCTGCTACAGAGTAACTCACACATCCCTACACAAAGCTTGATTTTAGGCTTTTAATTCCCTCTCCACCCCCCAAAAAAACAAGTTCTATTTCATAGGATCATTATCTATTCTGCTTATCTGGTAGCTTCATTTCTGGTTCTCTTCCTATTCTGTGTTCTGCTTTTAGGGCAGAACAAAACTTGGTAACATGCTGGGGGCAGGGGAGTAGTTCACGTACTTCTCATTAAAGAAACAGTGTCATAGCAGTTAGAAATGGTGGAAGAAAGGTTTTCCTACTACCTTAATGTCTACCCTAGTGTGAATTTAGGGTCAAATTGGAAAGCAGGCTGCATTCACACATGTCTAGGGTAATGATCCCCTCCTGACAGCATGCTGTAACCAGTAAGATAAAGGGGGCCTTGCTGGCTATCTGATGAACATATACACTAATGAGTGACTGATACAGAAAAAACAAAGACAATTTCTCCCAAAATCCTTTCCCTATATTAGCTACATTAGCAATGAATAGAGTAAATATACTCTTGTAGTTGGTATTTGTATCTCACCATAAATCAAAATGTAGCTTTTTATTACTTTTAAAAAAAGATTTCATACAATAGCCAGTTTTGGTAGAAGAGTTCAGGAATAATCCGATCCACGCTTTGGAGGTTGCTTTCAATGAATTTACTGCAACAGGATTTTTGCAAGTCACTCAATGCCAAAAAGATGGTGAGTGGGGGTGGCATGGTGCCTTTAGTAACAGTCAAGGCGCCCCCGCCCCCCGACACCCAGGTCCCTCTGATAGGGTGAGGGTTGGGTAATGCATGGCCAAACTTCCCGTGTTCGCTGCTGGCTCACCCCCTCTGCCTGGCATTGTCGACCCTGCTCCCCCCTCCCCGTGGTGCTGCAAACAGGCCCCTGGGTGAGTCTGGGGCCCCACTTTCAATGAATTTCCTGCAACAGGATTATTGCAAAGAAGACAATAACTGGCTACAGGCCACTAATAACAACAGAGAGCACAAGCACTAATGCATTCTAACACACAGCAGAGAGAGAAACAACAAGAGGTAGGCTGAACTACAAGATAGAACATTCAATAAACCCTAAACACTAGAGAATGCTCCACAGCTTCCCCTAGGGTACAAGTGGACGAAACCATTCTTTCAGTGGTATTTACAGTAACTAGACTCTTAGCAGGCTGTTGCTTCTCCAGCAGCCAAAACCAACATTATATAGAGGTCATGACCAGTGAAGCCACTCTGTTCAGATGTGATACTGAGAGCAGACATTCTTCAGAATCGTATGACTCATGACTGGTTTGGGGTGTTTCAAGCCTCTGTTCTCTTTCTGCTCCAGTAAAGCCAGTGTTTGATCTTTGTTGTACAGTGCTTTGGCAGAATCTGCCTGTACAGAATCAACGAATGGGTTTTGTTCAGAGAATAGTAGCTCTAGGCAGGATTGTAGAGAAATTATGTCTGAACTGAATCTGGAAAAATTAAAGGTTTAATTTGAATCAATTTCAGTAAAGTTAAGCTAGTTTTCTTTTAAAAAGAAACAGACTTAAAAAAACTCTTCATGATGTGTCATGATTGATGCTGATTGTGTTAACTTGTACTTGACAAATTGTTGAGTTTTTCCTCAGAAGGAGTTATTGAATAGCAAAAGGAGGTGAACTGAATTCCTCACTGCTAGAAAAGCATTTTTTTCTCTTTTTCATGGAAGGTTTGATCTTACCAGCTTTTCTACCAGCAAAAGAGATGAGAGGAACCTTTTTAACTACTAAAAATGCTATGCCAAGGCTTGCAAGACCCTTGTGGAGAAAACCAGCACAGGACAAGGGGCTGTAATGAAGAGGAGAACTGGGCAATATCAAGCAGAAAAGCTGGTAGTATCCAGGCTTTTTCATGTTCAGCCTTCAGTATTCTGATCTGAAATAGTAAAATTTACAATATATAAAATTCTCCCTTCTCATGTCATTCTGTAATACAAATGAAGTCTTTCTGTCATGACTTTCTTATGGATAAAACCTAGATGAGATGCTGAGATATCTATGGTAAGGTTTCCTATGTTAAAGGTAAAAGTTGCTGCTAGAGAGGGGTCTGATTCTCCCCATCCCCCATTTTCCTTATACAAAGTGGCTGTGATCACACTGGCGGCTTGGCGCAATATGGTGGCACCTCTAATTGAACTGGGTTAAAGTGTAGTGGGATATATCAGCCACACAGCACACCCTGCTGTGGGTTACCCACGGAGACATCCCGTGGTAAAGCCTCCACATTATTGTGGTGCCTCAGTCACGGAGCAAACTGCAAAAAAAAATCCAAACTTTTAAAAAACCACCTCCGTAGCGGCAGAAGAGATCTGCAGATTCACACTGCCAAATCTGTTCTGCGTGCGCTCCCCCATGTTCAGACATCCGGCCATGTGCAATGAATGCGGCAGGGGGGGGACACACACACACACAAAAAAACACCCCTTCAGAGGTGGTGGTTTTTTAACCCGGCTCCAAGTTGTCCTCTGACGGGGTAAGTAGCCCGGGAACACCTGACAGATGTGGCTGTGTGATCCTGCCCATTTACTCAGTTTGTAAAATGTGCCTATATCGGGCCAAACTGCCAGTCTGGACACAACCAGTGTCTCCTGAGCTGTTATTTCCCAATAAAGGGAGCATAGTTACTGTATGAGTACTTGTATGTTTTTCCTTGCATGACCAATAACAACTGGCATAGACAGTACAATTTGCATTAGGTACCTATACCAGGAAAAAGAATTGAACTATTTCCCTAGACTTAAGACCCAAATTTGAATGGTTCCTTCTCCTGTGGCTCCTTAACTGTGTTTTTAAAAATGAGATCTCAACACATCTTCCAGTATCTATGCAGTGTAACCAATAGCCATTTTCTATCACTACTTTTTTAAAAAATTGGGCATGATTTTAGGTATAGATCCCCTCCCAGTTCCTCCCATCTTTTGCAACTGGAAAAGTTGCCCTTGAAGGTTAGAGGACCCTCAGTGTGGGGTTCATTGTGGGGAGGAGGAAGCTTGACTGTGAAATCTATGGAAATCACAAACTCACCCATCCCCTTGCACAAGTAGAAGAATCTAGTGTATTTTGCAGCCCTGGTGTGATTGTTTTGATGTGCTCCAGTACAGAAGACCTACTGCAATTCTATGGAATGGGGGGGGGGTCTTCTACTAGAACAAAACAAGTTTTTAAAAAGCTCTGTCCAGTTTTCAGGCTTTCTACCATTTAAAATGGATTTTACAATATTTAAGGGTAATTTTAGAGACAGCCACTGATTATAGAACACAGCTTTTATCCCCTGCCCTCGTATTCATATTCCATAATGACATAAAATGAGCCTTCAGTTCATACCTTGCCATAACATGGACAATTACGATTGTGTAATAGATTTCAAGTGATTAGCAACGTTAGGAACTGTTAGCTATTAGTTCATGCAGGGAATTAATGTTAAAATCTTACAACGAAGATGCTGAGGTTATTCTGTGCATAACAGTTTCATATCTTATTTAGAACTCCTAAAGAAAATACCCTTTCTAAATCCCATTACATGAATATTTCAGGGTTTGCTTTTTTTGATTTATTGAAGCACAGCCTTCAATATGAACTTCTCACTTCCGTGTGTGAGTACATACATGTATGTGCACGTGAAAAGGGCAGGGACTGCAAACCTGTCACATTCTAAGAGGAGGTATGCGTTTAGTGATACGTTTTCACTAGATATATGTTTAAACAGCATTGTTATGAGGCATGCTTCCTTCCTAAAGCCAAGTGATACATTTTAAAATGTATTCATTTTTTACTGTAATGTAAACAGATTGCAATTATTAAGTACTAGGAAAAGGGCTCGTTGTGGAAATAAATACAATGGCCTCTAGAAAGAGGCTCTGGGCTGGTGCCCCGGCCTTGGACACTCAGTGACAATTTGCTGTGGTGACCTCAGCAGGGTATAATGACACTGAGTCCACCATTTTCTCCAGAGGAACTGCTCTGCTACCTAAAGAATAGTTTGTAATTTTGAGTGATCTCCAGCCCTCACCTGGACATTGGCAACGATGGTTCCCCAGAAGGGAATGGTTGGTTTGGAGGGTGGAGTCTATGGCTTTGTACCTGTCTGAGATCCCACGTCTCCTGAAACCCCAGGCTCTCCAGGAATTGTCCAACCTGGAGTTAGCAACCCTATCTCCTTCCCAGCCAATCATCAACCTACCTTTATTTCCCCCTCACTCTTCAGCTTTCCACCCCCCACACACCTGCAGCCTTTCCCGTGCTCTGAAGCCCTGACTGCTACGTCACATTGGCTGTCATATGGGGGCCACCTCAGCAGCATATAGGGATACAGAGCCCACCATTTTCTCCAGGGAAACTGATCTCTGCCATCTGGAAAGCAGTTGTAATTCTGAGTGATCTCCAGCCCTCACCTGGAGATTGGACACATTTTACCTCAGAACAGCAAACTGTTTAGAATGTTGGAGGTGAGACTCAAGCAATGCAGCCACTGGATAGGGACAGATTCTGAGTGACACACCAGGGCGCCAACCAATTCTGGAGCGTGTGGAATGTTCTAGAGAAGTTCCACCACCATTCGGCTTTTATATATAAGGGAGACTAGTGTAACAGAGTGGCTAATGCAGTGATCTTCAGCCCACGGATCAGAATGCTCAGGAAGCAAGAAGGACAGAAGGAGGAGGAGGAGGAGGAGGATCTATATAAAGGACTATTGCCGAAGACACAGAAACAGTTATAAACTTTGAGGAAGGAGGAGGGAGGGTAGAGAATACAATATGTGTGGGAATAGGGATGTGCTTGATTGTAACATGGAAAAATACAATAAAATAATAAAAAAAAGAATGCTCAGGTGGGTTGTGCAGCCTCACTTGCGGGTTTGAAAGCCCCTATAGAGGTATCATCTTGTTTTCAACCTTTGGGGAGAATTACACAAAAGTCATCCAGGACTGGATCTGATTAACCAAGTTGTACAGTTAGAGGCAGGGAGAAGAGTTGACGAAGCCAGACAGGGTATCAAGTCCAAAACAGCAGGCAATAGGATCTAGAATAGGGTTGCCGGCCTAAGGCTGGCAGTTGGTGGGAGAGACTTACTGGCATGGGTTGTCTCTGACAACGCTGTAACATTGCCAGTGTTTATTTATTATTTATTCTTTGGATTTGTATCCCGCCCTCCCCGTGATGGCACTTTCATTGTGACTCATAAGTGACATAATCTGTGGTTTAACAAATTGTTCGAAATTGATGGACATGTTCCCCAAATTTGCCAACGCCATATCCCAGTTCTTTTATATGCAGATCACTGAGGCGTCTTTTACACCAATGCTTGACCTACTGTAACAACAACAGGTTAACGTTGAATTTATGGGAAAACAAAGATCCTAGTTTTTTCCAAATCCTGGAAACAGTTCACATGGACAATTCAGGGAAATCCCATTGAGCAGGTCAAATCATTTAAATACTTGGGGATCAATTTCTACTACAATGGGAGCTGGGTTACTCACCGCAAATGTGCTACTACTCTAGCAAGAAACAGTGCTGAGGCCATTGCCTGCTTTTTCTACTTGAGAGGCAATAGATATGTCTCAATGGCCTTAAAAGCCTTCAATGCAAAATCTGGTTCACAATTTCTATATGGTGCTCCCATTTGGATAAGTGGTATTCTAGAGGGGAGGTCTCCACAGAAGATTGAAGCAATTGCAATGTACTTCCCTCTGACCAATGCCTTCATTGCATCCCAGATGACTTGAGAGACACTATAGTCAGAGTCATTTTTAAAATAATTTTAAATTTCTAAATCAATATCTGTATATGTTTTGTCATTCAATAAATTAAAAAAAATTGGATAAGTGCAATTAACCAATCAGTAGAGGGTTTACAATCCTTTTTTTTGTGTGAGTGGAAAATCCTTGGACTCCCTAATTGTGTCCCATACGCTGCGATCTGTCTTGAAACTGGCCAGATGCTGCTGGAAACTCGGGCCTGGCTTCTGACCATCAAATTCTGGCTGCACCTTCTGTTTAACCCTGACCCGAATTCCTTTACCTTTTTAATGCTGACAGATCATTATGAACCTAATTGGCTGAAATTAGTCCAAAAAAAAATTAGGAATACATCTAGATCCGCTTTACTTATCATCTGCCTCCACAATATTTTATACAATTAAACGCAGGCTTCTAGATATTCAATTTCAGCGCCTGACTGAGGCAGCCAGGAAAACCTGTTCCTCAGTTCATTTGGGATTATCTCATACACTGGCCCAGACAGCTACTTATTTTTGTTCTCCAACTGATCACCATCAAAGAAGGGCATTTATGTTATCCAGATGTAACGTATTGCCATCGGCCATCTTCTCTGGAAGATGCCAAAAAATCCCCTATGAACTTAGGCAATGCCCCTGTGGTCAGGGTGCTATCGAATCTGTTTCCCATGTTCTTTTAAATTGTCCATTTTATACTAAGATTCGAGGAAGATTTCTGGACACCCTTCTTCTTACATGGTGTGGTCTTCCTAAGAGTATCAAGGTCCAGTCCCTACTCTCTGGGCAAAACCCTTCTATAACTTTTAATGTTGTTTGTTTTCTTCAATCTGTAATTCGAACCAGGGAAACTATTAATTGATCAGTTCTTTTTTGTTGGCTGTTCGACAGCCATACCTTTGATGTATTCCTAAATTTTAATGTTATCTTATCCTAAACATCAAAAATTGTTGTTACAGTTTTTTCTACATAAGACTGAACTTTCTATTAAAGTTGCCAACTCTGGATTGGAAAATTCCTGGAGATTTAGAGGTAGAGCCTGGGAAGAACAGGCTTTGGGGAGGGGAGGGACATCAGTGGGGCATAATGCTGTAGAGTCCACCCTCTCAAGCAGCCATTTTCTCCAGGGGTACTGATCTTGAGGTCAGTTATAACTCCAGGAGAACTCCAGGCCCCACCTGGAAACTGGCAACCCTGCCTTCTAGTCAGCTGAGTAGTTATATTGGCTTGAACTAGCTCATTCTTGTATAAAGTATGCTGTGAATTTCAGTGGGAAAACTGTGTAGATTGCTAAATAAAATGTGCATTTCTCT
>NW_015172010.1:839794-856059 GCF_001447785.1 Gekko japonicus
AAATTTTCAATGCTCTTTCCCTTGTAAATCATTCCTTCTCTTGAATAACTTGCCCTCTATTCAGTTTCATAGCAAAAAGCTAGAAAAGCAAGAATAATGGAAGATGGGGATAGATATCTTTGATATCATCTCTGCTAAATTTAATTGGCACTCTGCTGGATTCCTTTAATCTGACTTCATTTAGATCCTCACTCTTTTTACAATAGCTTTTGTTCATGTTGAGTCTATTATATTTTCTGAAGAAAGGAACCTTGCTGTGGGTTCTTTTGTGAGCCACCTGTCCTGAGTCATTTCTAATTAAACAAATGTCTGCTAGTGAATGAAGACGGTTAGAGCCATTAAATTTCATGAAGGTCAGCTTCACTATGTGGATAGAGTATTCAGAATAGTTTAGAATACGGTTTGCCACAGGTAGGTTCTTTCTCAAAACAGCAAGATCTGTACTGAGACCTGGGAATTACTTACTTAAACATTTTCTAGATTGAATTCCAGTTCATGAACTGAATTCATAACGTGTAGGAAATATTTTTTCATCATCATGGCTTCTGTGCAGTCCCACATGGAGACTGTGCTTTCGCAGGCCGACCATGGAGAGGAGCTAGCAAGCTTTATAGAGAAGTTTCTTGAGTCCAAGAGTGCTCTCCCTCCCCTCCAGCGTAGCCTTTCCCACCCAAAAGCTCTATCTGTTGTTGGGCAGCCAGTCTGACTCTAAACTGGAAGATCTCTTCCGGACATTACAAGCTGTAGCTGGATGGCTTAGACTGAGCCAACTGAAATTGAATCCGACAAAGACGGAGGACCTGTGCCTGGATGGGCCGAGGGTAGGGATCCCACTCAGCCCTGCCGGTCGCCTCCGTGCACGCTCCCTATCCCCCCACACACCTGTAGGAGCCCTGCCCATGCCGGTCGGGTAATGCCAGGCTGCCGTTTTTTTGCTGCTCGTTCCGCTTTGCCCTCTACTTGCTCCGTGCAACATATTCCGCTTTGCAGAAGAATTTCGGGTAAATGGGGGCGGAGGAGAGAGACGGAAATCCATCATGGCTTCCCCCTTCTTGCCCCCTCCCATCTTTCCGTGTGTCCCTTTTTTTTGGTCCCTGCAAAACCCAGGGCCAGATGCATCTTTGTAAAAAGCCCCTAATCGCACAACAGTACAGGCGAGACACGTCTGCAGAAATGGAAATTAATAGAAAGCCCCCTCCCGCCCCGCTGCACGGCGCGCGCGCGCACAAACACACGCATGGGGGAGCACCACTGCACTCTTCTTCTCTCTCTCCCCACCCCCGTCAAACTTCTCTCCTCTCTTTTCCCATTTTATTTAAGGAAGATACGTGAAGTTCAAGTGCACCCCAAAAATATCTAGAAGGGGGAAATCCATAAGGTTGGGCACGTCTTGGAGAGGGGGTCCCCTTCGCTGCCAACCCCCCTTCTTTGCCCATCCCTGTGCCAGGAGGAAGCCACTTGAACTTGACGTCGTGGGGGTGGGGGGGGCAGGAAGAGAGCGGGGGAGGCGCTGCCAATAACAGTCCTCTACAGACACGGACGTGCAATTTCTGTGCAATGCAATAAAATGCAACAAGCGATCGCGGCGGAGGGGAGGGGGAGGCAGAGTTGCCGCCGCTTGTACAGGGCACGCATGAAAAATGCAAACCAGGAAAGGCGCGGGAGGGGGGGGCGCTGCGGCTGGTGCGGAGGGATGCGGCGAACTTCCTCCCCGTGCGCCTGCATGCCTCCCCGTGCTGCGCCGCTGCCTCCCTCCGCCATGCTGGCCAGGCGCACAGGCAGCCGCCCCTTCCTCTCCTTCTGCCGCCCTAAGGGCCAGCTCGCGCTCTAGGCGAGTGCCTAGCTCGCCTAGCGGGTGAGCCGGCCCTGCCAAGAGTGCTCTCCCTCCCCTCCAGCGTAGCCTTTCCCACCCAAAAGCTCTATCTGTTGTTGGCAGCCAGTCTGACTCTAAACTGGAAGATCTCGTCCGGACATTACAAGCTGTAGCTGGATGGCTTAGACTGAGCCAACTGAAATTGAATCCGACAAAGACGGAGGACCTGTGCCTGAGCCTGGATGGGCCGAGGGTAGGGATCCCACTCCCGACCTTTGATGGGACTCCGTTGGTGCCAGTGCTGGAGGTAAGGAATCTAGGAGTGCTCCTGCATGCTTCCTTAACAATGGAGGCCCAGGTAGCAGCCATCACCAAGTCAGCCTTTCACCATCTTTGGCTGATCAGGCAGTTGGTTCCCCTCCTCAAATGCAACGACTTGGCAACAGTGATCCATGCAATGGTCACCTTGAGATTGGACTACTGTAATGATCTCTACATGGGGCAGCCCTTGTCTTTTATCCGGAAGCTACAGCTAGTGAAAAATGCTGTGGCCAGGCTTTTGATGGGTCTCCCTATGCAGGAGCACATCCAGCCTGTGCTGAAAGCACTGCACTGGCTACCAATAGCATACCAAATCCGCTTCAAGGTGCTGCTTCTTACATTTAAAGCCCTTTATGGTCAGGGGCCTACATACCTGAAGGACCACCTTTCCCCACATGTTCCCCAGAGAGCACTGCAGTCAGGGTCCCAAAATTGACTGGTCCTCCCGAGTCCTAAAGATGCCAGGCTGGCCATAACCAGGGCCAGGGCCTTCTCAGTGGTGGCTCCATACTGGTGGAATGAGCTCCTAGAAGAGATCAGGGTCCTGTGGGACCTTATGCAGTTCCACAGGGCCTGCAAGATGGAGCTCTTCCACCAGGCCTTCAACTAAGGAGCCGCCCCCAATAATTGTAAGGCAGAGAGTCCTATCCTTCGGAGTCACCAACAACAGCCTTTGCCTGCCTCATAAGAAATAGAACAAGGAGCTGATCAATTGGATAGGCCATCGAATTGCTGCCGCTGTCACCAAACAACATTATTATTATTATCAGACCTAATACTAAGTAGCACTTTATGATATTGGATTGTTTTAGAAGGTTTTATGATTGTTTTAACTGTTATCTATGTGTTTTAATCTTTTCTGTAATCTGCCCTGAGCCTGCTCCGGCAGGGAGGGCAGGGTATAAATTTTATAAATAAATAAAGGGTCAAGTGACAGGGGTGAGCACTCTTCCCTCAGTTCTCTTGTTGCCACTGTAAGGAGAAGACATACTGTATCAAGTTACTGTGTCTCTCAGTGCTTCTGACTGGATTTCTTCACCTCATCTTCAAAATAAAGGGTAGGATGGCACTTTTTAAGAAGTGCAAGGAATGGGAAACCAAAATGGCACAAAATGATGAGCACAAATCGTGCTTCTTATGTTTGGGCCAAGGTCACTGTACAGGGATTTGCCCACCCAGGCCAGTCCAGGTATGGGAGGGAATCCTGTACTTTTCGGTACATTAAACAACAAGCCATGAGACAGTCTGTACCATCTCTGGTCTTCACAACAATTTGCCACCAGAACCTCGTTTCACTTGTCCCTGCCTTTCCTAAGGGAGAGATTCCAACCCTTAGTTAACATCTGGGATTTAACACAATAGCAACTCTATCCAGAGATGCACACTCTTACCAAGGTAGCATATGTAGTCAGGGTTAGGCACCAGGGTTAGACTTGGAATTCAGTTACAACATCAAAAACAAATTAGCAATAAGAAGGATCTTTATTCAGTACAGAGCTTATCATAGACTACCAGAGATTACAAAAATAACAAAGGCTAGGGCAATTTGCCTTAACTACACATTGAAGATACATGGTTACCACATCAAAAACAACCACAGTCCAGAATAGTCCAGTTAGAGGAGCGTACATTGAAACAGTAGGAACTGTAGGAACTGTCCAATCACTGTATCTGCGCACTCTACGAGGGCTCAGGCTTAATCAGCAGCTTTCTCATCCAGGCTATCTCTTGAGGATGTATGCAAGGCAGCCACCTGTTCAACGCCGTCGACTTTTTAAAACTAGTTTATTTTTGATAAAAAATATATCTAGAAATAAAACTAATACAGACAAATTTCTGAAATACAAACTACAAAGCTATTATAAAACATTAATTATACAAGCTCAAAATTAATTTCTCATTCTAGACAGGAAAGCATTCCATTTTTCAAATTTATCAGACATTTGGCCGTGTAGTAAACAAGTTAGTTTACATAGGAAATAGGTGCCACTGATATAACGTTTTTATTAAATTTTCTTTGTCGAAAGGTTTTCTGCGAAGTTTAAACTGCTTCTTAACACTGATGCCCAAACCTTTGAGCTTATTGGGGCTTTCAGATCTTTCGGCCAGAGATTTACAAAAGTTTTCTGCCATTTATTAGCAGCGTCTAATAGAAAATTATATATCTTAGGGAATATATTATTTTCACCATTTATGGCTAATTTTTCAAAACTCATCAATTAGAGTCTTATTTCATCCCTTCTCCTTGGTAAGTGACCTTGCACCTACCTGTAACCATTGTTTGAGTGGTCTCCTGTCCAGGCACACATCCTTTCCCTGCTCTGGGCTTCTCTACTCATACTTACCCCTTATGACAGCGAAGGGAGAACTGAGGGAAGAGTGCTTGGCCCTCCTCCGTAATGTGATTCTTTGGGCAGGAAAGGCTACACTGAAGACGAATGGGAGGGAGAGCACTCTTGGGCTCTAGAAACTTCTCTGTAAAGCTTTGGTAGCTCCTCTCCATGGCCAGCCTGCGAAAGCAGTGTCCCCATGTGTGCCTGCACAGATGACCACTCAATGGACAAGTTACAAGTAAGGGCAATCCTGTTTAACTTTTTTATAACCAAAACATAATGGCTATAAAATCCCAGTTTGAGAAAAAATCAAAGCTGAAACAGTCCTATGTGATCACGGATGATTGGGTTTCTAAAGAAGCACCAGTGAACAGCAAAAAAGAAAAACTTCCTCACCTCTTTGGTCATCTCTATATAAAATTGCCATTGCCCTTTTCCTGACTGCATTGTGTTCAGTCTGCACAGTTCTTCCATTCTGGCAGTATCAAAGCTGAGAGAGTATATGCCAGTCTTTACACATTTATGATACCTGAAAGCTGTATCATTCACACACAGGCCTTAAACAATCACTCTTCCACCCAAATAAAACCACTACCCTTTTTTACCTTATTGATCTCCATCTTGCCATATAAATAGTTTCTCTCTTTTCAAAAGCACCATGTTTTAAGCTGAAAGGGCTTTTTAAAAAGTGTAAAGTAGCTTTTTGGATCCTGGCCACATCGTTTTTCAGCTAGCTACTTTGAAAGTTAATTTTTGCATATGTAATGAAAACAGTTCTAGATGTACTGCTTTGCTATATTAACCCTGCTGAGACACATCTCTTCATTTTGGCTTTCCCTGGTGTACTGACCTTTCTCTTTTACTTTCCATCCCTTCTTTTCACATATATCCTGTTATTAAATGGATTGTCAGACAGCAATTTTTTTTTAATAAAAACAGAAAGCCCCTAAAAGTAGTTGAAATGAAAGGGGGCTCTGAGGCTCTGCTTTCATTTGATCCCGTTTCCATGACATATGTTGACAAGACCCTGGGATCTGTGAAGACCACTACTTGAACCCTGGATCCTTGCCCATCCTGGCTGCTAAAATCATGTAAGGACAACATCAATAAATCCTTTGTATCTGTTACAAATCAGTCACTAACTTAGGGCACCTTCTCTCAGCCACTCAAAGAGGCAGTTATCCAAAATCCCTATGGAAAAATGATGTGGCCAGATGTTGCCCTGTCTCTAATCTACCTTTTCTGAGCAAAGTGATTAGAGAGCAATAGGAGACCAATTCCAGGTCTTCTTGGATAACTCATCTGTTCTAGATCATTTCCAGTCCATCTTCAGACCAGGCTATGGAAAAGAGACAGCTCTGCTAGCTTTTGTTTGTGATCTCCGTCTGAGTGTATATAAAGGCCATGTCTCTCTGTTGCTCTTATGGGATTTATCTGCAGCCTTTGATACAGTAGAACATGCCATCTTGTTGAGACGCTTGGAGGCAGAAGTAGGTATCAGGGGATGCACACTGAACTGGTTCAACTAATTTCTCACAGATCAAACTCAAAGAACATAAGAGACGCCAATGTTGGATCAGGCCAAAGGCCCATCCAGTCCAACACTCTGTGTCACACAGTGGCCAGAAATACCAGTGCCATCAGGAGGTCCACCAGTGGGGCCAGGACATCAGAAGCCCTCCCACTGTTGACCCCCCCCCCAAGCACCAAGAAGACAAAGCATCACTTGCCCCAGAGCCCCTATCTATACCTTGTGGCTAATATCCACTGATGGACCTCTGCTCCATATGCTTATCTAATTCCCTCTTGAAGCCGTCCATGCCTGTAGCCGCCACCACTTCCTGTGGCAGTGAATTCCATGTGTTAATCACTCTTTGGGTGAAGAAGTACTTCCTTTTATCCGTTCTAACCCGACCGCTCTGCAGTTTCATGGAGTGCCCACGAGTTCTTGTATTGTGAGAAAGGGAGAAAAGTACCTCTTTCTCTACCTGCTCTTTCTCATGCATAATCTTATAAACCTCAATCATGTCACCCATCAGTCGTCGTTTCTCCAAGCTAAAGCGCCCCAAGCGCTTTAACCTTTCCTCATAGGGAAAGTGTTCCAACCCTTTTATCATTCGACTTGCCCTTTTCTGCACTATTTCCAAAGCTATAATATAAGAGTTGCTATTGGAAACCTGTTGTCATCCATGTGGGACCAATCTTGTGAGGTTCCACAGGGCCCAGTTCTCTCCCCCATGCTTTTTAAACTCTGTGTAAAGCCCTTATGAAAAATTTGTAATTTGGGGGTTGGTTTTCATTAATATGTGGGTGATACTCAGCTTCATATATCCTTATCCAAGTCTCCTGGTGATGTGGTATAGGTCTTAAATAGCTGCTTGGCTACTGTGGTTAACTGGCTAAAAGTGAACAAATTGAAACTAAACTATGAAAAAGAAGAAGGTAATAGTGGCTAGAAAGGTGGAGGTCTTGAAGAATGTTGTTATCCCCACTTTTGATGGAGTTCACCTGACTCTTGCTGACACAGTTAAAAGCCTTCTGATGATACTGGATCCAACTTTGTTACTGGAGAAGTAAGTTAATGCAACTGCAAAAAATGCTTTCTTCCAACGCAGTCTAACCCATAAGATGGTCCCTTGCCTTGATATGGCTGTTCTGGCCACAGTAACATCGAGACTAGACTACTGTAGTGCACTATACATTGGCTGTCTCTTGGGATTACAACTGATCACCAGTCTACAGAGATCAGTTCCTCTGAAGAAAATGGCTGCTTTGGAGAATGTACTCAATGGCATTCAGTTCAGTTTCTTTTCAGTACAGTAGGGTTGTACATCAGACACTACAGATGGCTCCATTAAAGAACATATTTGAAATCTACTTTGGTGGATAACATAAAGGTGACTGATGCAGTGTTAGCCAAATTGCCTTGAATTATTAATTAGTCTAGGTGAAGTTATGATTATTAATTGGCAATAGGCAAATTCGGGTTCTCACCAGTGTATACAGAAGTCCCACCTTTGCTGTAAGTATCTGAACAGACACAGAGACTGGATGTAGTGAAATATAATGTCTCTTTACTGGAAGATATATATCATTCAAACAATACACAAACACACACACATTTATACATTTGCTAGGGAATAAAGATAGATTCTTAACACAGTTGCTTTAGCAGGATATTCATTGGTTGGGCAATATTTACCTGTCTTCATTAGTTGAGCCATTCCAATGGAAGAATGGAAGAATGGAGGGGTTTAGAAATAGAAAATGGTGAACACGTGCTCTGAACCAGCAGAACCATGTGGACTCTAGCTGCAGACTAGAGGTTAAAGATGGAGGTAGGGTATGTGGATAGCAAGCTGGATATAAGAGGATTAAAGCTTCGATAGGGGCTGTGGAGAGGGTAAGTAAGAGAGAGACCATGTGGTCGGGCAGTATTTTTTATAACGTGAGGTGGGCTGGCTAGGCTGGCCATATCCCCCTGTGACACTTTCTGTAAGTCCGTCCCATAAAACATACTGTTGGCTGGCTGGAAGAGGGTAGGGGGGCTAAGGAGTGGTCAATATTGAGAGCTAGAAACTTGATCTGGGGACTGGCACCTGGATGAATCATCAGGCTAGGGCTATTGTCTCTTGATTAGATTTGTAGGTAGCTGAGCTATTGTCTCTTGATTGGATTTGTAGGTAGCTGGAAGGGGGGGGGAGAGGTTGCCTACATGTGCTGGTGGAAGAAACTCCTAATGGCTGGAGTTCTCTGTCCTCATGATTTTCCATGGCATGGCATCTGAGGCTTGGTGCTGGCTTATGGAACTGCTTCATCTCACAGCAGGTAAAATGGCTGGTGACTCTGGACTATCACTGTGGCAGCAACACTAAAGGAAGGTGTCCCTCTTTCAGGTGTGCAGTCTCAATAGGTATTCTCAGGTCTCCATGTTGTACAGTCCCTTTGCACAGTTCATATTCCATAAAAACCATTGATAGGCTTGCATAGCAACAGCAGATACCTCCAATTACACTATTTTATGTGATCAGAATTTCTGTGTGCTATGAGCAAAAAAGATTTCTTTGCATTGAGTTATAATCTCAGGCACTGAATATAACAAAAGCTATAGTTATTATTAATAAAGATTAAAAAAAACCTGACAAAAGCACAAATTCTGAAATTTCTTGATGTCTGTCCCATTTACCTTATAGTACACGTTTAGCAATAGTTGACACATTGGTCTTGATTTGGTAGTACCTCGGTTCAAATCTCTACTCATCCATAAAGCTTACAGTGTGACATTAAGGCAGTCACATTGTCTCAGGCGATCCTACCTTAAAAAGTTATTCTGAAGCAAAAGGAAATAACTTTCATGTGTATTGCCTTCCTGCACAATACACATGTGACAATCAAGAAATATAGGCACCAGTAGTTTATAACAAATTTATGTACTTCCTACCTATCCAGAAAACATGTTGTAACTACATTGCTATGAAATTTTGGATTGAGAAAATGAATATATCTGTGTGAATGTTTTTGTTACAAATAATCATTTAGCACGGGACTTCAAGAAGCAATTAAGTTTTATTAAAATGTCAGCACAGCTTTAAACAGATTGCAAAACAGAAACACATCAAGTTAAAGGCTTTTATTCATTAATTCAACCGTGGATTGGTATCTGCTCCTTTCTACGCAAGAGGGCAGCAAAAACCAGCAGCTGTACGCTTCATCTTGTACATTTTTGCGAAAACCACCAAGGATAGTGGTAAAGAAAGGAGGCAGCTGTATTTTTGAAGCAGCAATTAGAAATAGAGCTTGATTAACAAACTTTTGGGTGTTTTAAAAAAAGAATATGGGCACTAAAAATGTGACTAAGTGAACTGTACCTGCACAGTTTAAAATTATATTTTTGTTTTATCTTAGCAAAATATAAGGACTGGCAGCTCTAAATATGTGAACCACATGAAGTTATTTATTTAGACCATTTTTGACCTACTTGTAATGCTCCCAAAGTGAGATACAGAATAGAATAAAAAAATAAATAGCACAGTAAAACAATAAATCAGTTTACATAAATATAATGACAGAAGGACTGTGCAACTAAAGCTGCAGCCGGCGCTTCTCAGCTTCATTAACCACCAAAGACGAATAAATAGACAGATTATTTTAGACCTTCTTTAAAGGGCCAAGGTCCTTGTTTGGGCAAGCCATATAGTAGGTTCCATGGTTTGAGAGCTACTAGTATTTGGATAGGAGATCACCAAAGAAGCCCGGGGTCACTACAAAGAAGCAGGCATTGGCAAACCACCTCTGAATGTCTCCTGCCTTGAAAACCCTCTGCAGGGTCACCATAAAAAAGCAAAGCCCTGGGTAGGATCACTAAAAAAGTTCAGTGCTGAAACTTCATGAGTGAAGGTATTATCATGTTCCGGACCAGCTGTAGCTTCTAAATGAAATTCATAGGCAGTCCCACGTAAAGCAAATTGCAGTAGTCCAGTCAGAATGAGTGTATATTGCAGTAGTTAGATTCTTCTTTTCCAAGATGGAGAGTAATTGGTGAATTAGTCAAAGCTGAAAAAGCACACTCCTAGCCACTGCCTCAGCCTGAGCATTTAGCAGTAGAACCAAAAATACTGCAAAATAAAAATCTGATTTGGAGGGGAAAGGAGTGTAATCCCAACCAAAGTAGGCATTTCCAGAGCCAGTTTGGTGTAGTGGTTGAGAGTGGCAGACTCTAATCTGGAGAACTGGATTTGATTCCCCACTCCTCCACATGAAGCCTGCTGGATGACCTTGTGTCAGTTACAGTTCTCTCAGAGCTCTATCAGCCCCATTTACCTCACAGGGTGTCTGTTGTAGGCAGAGGAAGGGAAGGTGATTGTAAGCCGCTCTTTCGGGTAGTGAAAAGCAGGGTATAAAAACCAACTCTTCTTCTTCTCTTCATTTTACCAGTCCTAGGATTGTCCACTACAAAGAATTCAGTCGTTTTTTTACTAATCTTCAATCACATCATCATGTCTTCTGTGTGGTCCTACTTGGGAACAGTGGATGTGCAGGCCTGCCACAGATGTTTCAGAGTTCCTGACAGCATGGGGCACTTTCCCACCTTTATAATGATTCAAGTCAAACGGCACCTGTATATAGGATGGGAGAGTATGTCCCTCCCTCAGTTCTTTCTTCATTGCCAGTGAATGTGTCTCTCATCTCCTGGAAGAAAAAAGTTCCTTTAGAAAATATATTTGTTCAGCTTATTGAGTACAAACTGATGGCTTCAAAGGCCCTCTTCAAGAAATGTTCCTGGTGCAGAACCAAGTCAGATGGCCATGACTTGTGCCTCTTCTGCTTTGGGGAAGGCCACAATACACCCAGAAGTACTATATGTAAACAGCTCACCCCCAAGGCCTGCAAGGAAAGATATCTGCTTTGTGGGAAGGCACCTTGAAAAGAGCACAGCCATCTCTTGTACACTCAGGGAAGAAAGACCCTGAAAGGCGAGCAAGGGCTTCTTCATTCCCTCCAGTTCCAACCCCTTCATCAGAACAAACCCTGCTTTTGTTCCTTTATCTCCAGTCTCAATTTTGAGACCTGACCCATTCTAACCTCCTGACAAAAAGGCAAAATTTTAAATGAAGTATTTGGATAGAGCATCTCACCATGTTCAACAAAGGCAAAATCTTCCCATGAGATTGTCAAAGCTAGGGATCCTGGAGGTTTTTTGTCATCTTCTGGGTGTGAAACAGTGGTCACTGCGGGTGTGGAGGGGGAAGTATTTGTGAATTTCCTGCACTGTTCAGGGGGTTGGACTAGATGACCCTGGAGGTCCCTTCCAACTCTATGATTCCGTGATTCTATGATTCTACAGAGCTAGCCAAAAGCTCTGAAAAAGGGCTTAATTTCAGGTGACAAATGGTAGCCCTTCAAGGCAACTTCTAACCTCCCCTTCAACCCAGCAGAGGTATGCATATAGAATAACAGTGGCTTCCACGAGATAAAGTATCTACGGTCCCGGTCACACGGGCAGGAAACTGCGGGGGGGAAGTGTGGCAGTTTGCCCCGGGGCAAACTAAGGCGCGGTTACCTGATCAGACCTCCCGTGGAGGTACTGTGGAGGTTCCGTGGGAAAGGAGAGGTGCCGATCGCAGGACAATCCCGCGCGCAAAAACGAAGTGCGCGGTGCGGCAAACTGGAAGGTTTTTTTTTTGTTTACACCATGACTGCGCATGCTCCGTTGTGTGCTTTTGCGCATGCACAAAGACTTGAAGAAAAAAAAACTTTTTCGCCAGGGAACATGGGCGGGCGCCGGATGCCACCGGAAACGCGATCAGACGCCCGCCCTTGCCCCGCGGTTTCCGGAAACTAGTACCTCGGAGGTACTAGTTTTTTGCCGCGTGGTTTCGGCAGGAAGCCTCGTTTGAGCCACGGGAGTGCTACACTTCCCAGATGTGCCGGTGAGATCGCGCCCGGAAAACCCGCATGTCTTCCGTCTGACTCGCATGGCTAATGTTCCGTGTGACCGCAGCCTACATTTCTAAAGGCCAGGGGTCGGTTGGAGCCGGAGCGCTCAGGAGCGGCACTTTGGGAGTGAGGAGCCCAGGGGCGGGCACGTGACCAAGCCCCACCCCCTGCTCTTAGCCTCCTTCATTCGGGCCGCCAGGCTCCAGTGATGAGTGCCCTCGAGGACTCCTGCTGCGGGGAGTCATCGCCCCTCTGCTGGGAGGGGGCAGATCTGGTGAGTGAGTGGGTTGGGGGGCTCCACTTCTGTGATAGGCCCAAGGGGGGGAGGGGGCCAGGAGTAACAAGCTGAGCCTTGCTGCTTTGGTTTCGCTCAGCTCGGCTGCAGGTGGCTCATGGTCACCTCGCCTCTTGGTGTGCTCCATGCTGCGCGTCTGCCTCTCCAGCCAGCCTGAGCAACAAGCGCATGGGGAGCGGCGAAGGGCAGGAGCGGGGCTTCTAGTGCTGCCGCTGAAAGGCACTGCTCTGCTATTGGAGTGTTCCCACATTGAGTCCCGCATCATGGCACGGCAGCAGCAGCAGCGCCCAAGACTTGGCTGCTTCCTCCTTGGCCCTTGCCATTCTGGCCTGCTGTCCCTCCCCTCCTGGAGCCTCCCAGGCCTCCCCAAAAGCCTGCTGCTCTCGCCCTTCTGCAAGGAGCCGAGGCAAGGGAGGCATGCATGGGCCGTGCACTTTCCCGGCTTCCCCGCAGGCAGGTGGCGTCAGGGTTTCTGCATGCGGCACTCCGACCGGGGCGCTAACACAGTCAGTGGCACGTGCACATTGCTGCCGCCTGCCATCCATCTCAGCCTGCTGCCACTGCACCGCGCCTCCCGCCCACCACTCCCCAGAACACTCTCTCTGACTGAGCAGCACGTGGCAGAACCTGCACCCGAAAGGTTGGTTTGGTGCAAGCAGTGCAGCCTGTGAAGGAGGGAGAGGGTGGTGCCAGTGGCAGTGGTTGGGCAGGTACTCTTTGAGGGGGGAAGGGCAGCAGGCACCAGGCTGTGGGCAGGGCCATAGCTAACAGCTTTTTGCTTGGGGGGGCCAATGGTTTTATCAGGGGGCCTTCCACTATATGTTTGTGTGATACTGCCATGGCATGCTCATACTTCTAAATAATAACTAAATAATAAATACAAGTGGTTTATTGCACAAAAATGTTTGAGGTTTATTATTTATTATTACAGTAATAGCCGGCATGATTGGGAACAAAATTTTTCTAAAAATGTATCCATATTGATTTGATTTGTGAGTGATTTCTCATAACCAAGTATCACCAAAAGCCAGGGCCAAGCTAAGTCCTACATCATGTCATGCTGAAAACAAGAGCAAGGGAGGCAGATTCAGTGGAAATATCCCTCCCATCCAGCCCCATCCACACAGAAAAGAAGTTTTCAAATGCCAAATCAGCTCTGCTGTTCCAACTAGAGACCCCCCTACACACACACACAATCGGACCCCTCTGGTATCTACCTGGACTTCTTCGTCCTGCAGGCCGCACACACCAGTGGAGGGATGAACAGATGCTGGAAATACGCCAGCACACAGAAAAGCTCTTCTGAGACTGGCTGGCTGCTGAAGGAGGACAAGAAGCCTGGACGGCTGTACTGCTGATCGAATGGAGGAGGAGGAGGGAGGAGCTATCATGCAGCAGGACAGGCAGAAGGGCTGGCTCATGTGCTCTGCTGCTGTTTCTCTTCAGATCAGATAGCTGCTGTAGAGGAAGAGGAAGTGGCAGCCTGGCTGCTTAATTTGTATTTGCCGGGCTCTTTACTTAGAGCCCGCCCACCAAAACCCCAATGAGATTCATGGCATGGATAAGACAGCTGCCAATGGTCCTTGGTCAGGGCGGGGACTCAGGCTCTGCTCTCGGCTTTCTGTTTTTCTTCTCATCCTGCTCGTTTCAGAATCCGGAGTCCTGACTGTGTGACGTGATCAGGGGTGAGGGGGCTGGGAGGAGGGAGGGGGAGCCGAGCATCGGGAGGGGGGCCCATTGAAACCGTGGGGGGCGGGCCCCATGCTAGCTATGGTCCTGGCTGCAGGCAACCTGTCGGCATGGAGTTCCGCACCTCCAGGACACTGGGATGCTCTCTCCTCCCTCCCTCCCTCCTTCCCTCCTTTAGTGCGGCTTGAGAGTAAACCTTCTCAGGCTCCAACTGCAAGACTTTTCCCGCTTCTGCTTGTCTGAAGCCCTCCCTGCTCTCATACCCTCTCCACCCCCTTCCCTGCTCGGCCTCTCTAGCAAACAGATTGTGTCATGCTCGCAGCGCAACCCAACCCCGTAGACTCTGATCCTAGGGATTCTGCGCCCTCAATGGCCGAGGGTGAGCTCCCTGCACCCCTTGAAGCACCAGACCTAATTCTTGCGGAGGATGAGCACCAGCTCCCAGGAGAGTTTACACCTGGAGCCATCCCGGCTGAGCCAAGCACAAGCGCCACGCCTCCTGATTCCCCCCCACCGGTGGCTCGCTTGGCGATCAGAGGTGGTGGGACATGGCAACCCGGCATAAGGATGTGCACAAGCGAGGTCGGCGTCCTCTAAGCCCAGAGTACTGACCGGAGCCAGGACCCTGTTAGCGGCCGGTAACTGGCTAACAAGCGGAACAGGCTTTTTAGGTGGCTCTCTCTGATTCCCAACTCGTGCTGGCAACTAATGCATAGATGAAACGCTGCACCCCAGATCCTGTGTTCCTGTCTCCTGGTTTTCTCTCGGACTTCCCGGCTCCTGACTTTGGCTTGCATGACGGTGTTTCCCCGGCTCCCCGACTTCAGACTGTGTACCTTGACTTTGATGAACGGCTTTCAGCTTCTGAACTCTGCTTGCAATCTCCGGTAACCCTAGACTGTGTTTTGACTTGGTATTCTGAACTCTGCTCTGTCTCATCTGGTGCCCTGACCCCGGACTGTGTTTTGGACGTTGCGTACCCTGCCTAGCCTTCTAGTGTAACCGTGACAGATTGGCTGCTTTAACTGTTTCACTGCTGCAGACCCACGAGAAAAGTTTCCTGCCCTTTCCCGTGAAGATCCCGTGGGAGGACTGGACTTCTGCCCGGCCGCAGTCAGCGGCGCCCTATAATGCAGCTCAATGGGGCTGCTCTGGAGTAACTCCGCGCAGGGCTGAGCTCCCAGGAGACCCCAGGGGTGCAGGGGCTGTTCAGCCATCTCAGAAAAAGGAAGCTGAGAAGCCGGTTCTGAGTTCCTTGCTCACATTTTCCAAGTTCCTTCTTCATCGACCTCGTCTGAGGACTGGAAAACTCAATTAGATGGGGTGGAGGGGGTTAGTCTGTTTTAAAATAAAGGAGTGTGGATTAATAGCTTCCTATTGCCCGGCAGAGAGAAAATGCAGGACCCCAAAGACTGGTAAGGAAGGGCCTGTCAGGGATTTTTTTGGTTTTTTTTTTAAAAAAAACAAAGGACATAGAGCCTGGATTCCAAGAAAGGAGGCTGGATTTGGATCCCCTCCCCCCACCCTTCAAGTGCTTGTTGTGTCCCGCAAAATAAACTCACCACTTGCAGCCCCAGAGAGAAGAGGGGCAAGAGGGAAATCCCTCCCTCCTTGGAAAGAGACAAGTGGCTGGCAGGAAAGATGGGGGAAGGGAACGGGGGGAGACACCTCTTTTCTGCCTCACTGGTGTCTAGGAGCAGATGGGGAGGGATCTGTTCCTTTTCACATAGGGGGTGCATCTGAAGCCGCAGACTGGTCTTTGGTGCGGGGGCTGGGGGGGATTTGCGCAAGGGAGCTGCAGAGCAAAGAAGGAATGGGTCTGTGCTGTTGCAATCTTGAGTATACTGTTCAAGAGTGTATCTGTAAACTGCAAATCTACTTTTGATTTATTGACATTCACTACAGAAATCTCATGCTCAGAGTTCTGAGCCTAGGGCCCAGGGAAAAACATGAAAGGCTGGGCATTGCAACCTTTTATACATAAGTTGCTTCATGTGCTGGTCAAGAACATGAGAAGGCACCATGACACAGACTGAAGTCTAAGTTCAAAATCCCCAAAGGGGTGGCATGATAGATTATGCATGGGATAGAGCAGGTAAAGAAAGAAGTACTTTTCTCCCTTTCTCACAATACAAGAATTTGTGGGCACTCAATGAAACTGCTGAGCAGTCGAGTTAGAATGGATAATAGGAAGTATTTCTTCACCCAAAGAGTGATTAATGCATGGAATTCACTGCCACAGGAGGTGGTGGCGGCTACAAGCATGGACGGCTAAAAGAGGGAATTGAATAAACATATGGTCCATCAGTGGCTATTAGCCACAAGGTATAGATAGGAACTCTTGGTCTGGGGCAGTGATGCTCTGTATTCTTGGTGC